>NW_027189138.1:2836047-2860467 GCF_040958095.1 Procambarus clarkii | reverse complement strand
ATATTTTGACGTTTATCATCCCCTTTTCCTCTATGTGATTTAAACAAAATATCGTATTAGGCAATATTTAACCGTTTTTCCACGTTTTTGTGAATTTTCAGTTTATGGGTATTAATTCACTATATATACGTAAAAATGAAGCAAACACATAATTGATTAGATAATAACCTTAAAAACTTCATTTTCAATCAACTATTTGTTTCTCGTTAAAATACTGAGTAAGAGATTGAAAAGGGGAGAAGTTCTGTTTTTATTGCATATATCGACGTTTCAGCCGGAATAGAGCGGTTTTCGTGTACATCTTCCATCGGTAATATAAACGGAAAATCAGGAACATTTTAGTTAATTCTAATGAAAACACATTGATTTTTATCATTTGTATTGGACACAACATTGTCATATGTCTTTTCTTGGATCTAAATAATACGAAACCTCGCTCTATGATTTGAAGTTAAAATCCTCATATATGGTAAAATAGTGACTTTTTTCACGTTTTCCATGTAGTTTGATAATACGTAAATATATTCATTTTTACCAATATTTCGATACTATTTCATGTAGTATCACGATATGTGATTTGGCCTTCAAATCTCAGAATGTCGCATAATATAGCATTTTAAGCAAATTTTCTTGCATTTGGTTTCGTACGAAAAATCATCGAATTTAGCAATATTTTGACGATTATCATCCCCTTTTTCTCTATGTGATTTAAACAAAATATCATCGTATTAGGCAATATTTAACCGTTTTTCCACGTTTTTGTGAATTTTCAGTTTATGGGTATTAATTCACTATATATACGTAAAATTGATGCAAACACATAATTGATTAGATAATAACCTTAAAAACTTCATTTTCAATCAACTATTTGTTTCTCGTTAAAATACTGAGTAAGAGATTGAAAAGGGGAGATGTTCTGTTTTTATTGCATATATCGACGTTTCAGCCGGAATAGAGCGGTTTTCGTGTACATCTTCCATTAGTACTATAAACGGAAAATCAGGAACATTTTAGTAAATTCTAATGAAAACACATTGATTTTTATCATTTGTATTGGAAACAACATTGTCATATGTCTTTTCTTGGATCTAAATAATACGAAACCTCGCTCTATGATTTGAAGTTAAAATCCTCATATATGGTAAAATAGTGACTTTTTTCACGTTTTCCATGTAGTGTGATTTTACGTAAATATATTCGTTTTTACCAATATTTCGATACTATTTCATGTAGTATCACGATATGTGATTTGGCCTTCAAATCTCAGAATGTCGCATAATATAGCATTTTAAGCAAGTTTTCTTGCATTTTGTTTCGTACGAAAAATCATCGAATTTAGCAATATTTTGACGATTATCATCCCCTTTTTCTCTATGTGATTTAAACAAAATATCATCGAATTAGGCAATATTTTGCCGTTTTTCCACGTTTTTGTGAATTTTCAGTTTATGGGTATTAATTCACTATATATACGTAAAAATGATGCAAACACATAATTGATTAGATAATAACCTTAAAAACGTCATTTTCAATCAACTATTTGTTTCTCGTTAAAATACAGAGTAAGAGATTGAAAAGGGGAGAAGTTCTGTTTTTATTGCATATATCGACGTTTCAGCCGGAATAGAGCGGTTTTCGTGTACATCTTCCATCGGTAATATAAACGGAAAATCAGGAACATTTTAGTTAATTCTAATGAAAACACATTGATTTTTATCATTTGTATTGGAAACAACATTGTCATATGTCTTTTCTTGGATCTAAATAATACGAAACCTCGCTCTATGATTTGAAGTTAAAATCCTCATATAAGGTAAAATAGTGACTTTTTTCACGTTTTCCATGTAGTTTGATAATACGTAAATATATTCATTTTTATAAATATTTCGATACTATTTCATGTAGTATCACGATATGTGATTTGGCCTTCAAATCTCAGAATGTCGCATAATATAGCATTTTAAGCAAGTTTTCTTGCATTTTGTTTTGTACGAAAAATCATCGAATTTAGCAATATTTTGACGATTATCATCCCCTTTTTCTCTATGTGATTTAAACAAAATATCATCGAATTAGGCAATATTTCGCCGTTTTTCCACGTTTTCGTGAATTTTCAGTTTATGGGTATTAATTCACTATATATACGATAAAAATGATGCAAACACATAATTGATTTTAATAACCTTAAAAACTTCTTTTTCAATCAACTATTTGTTTTCGTTAAAATACTGAGTAAGAGATTGAAAAGGGGAGAAGTTCTGTTTTTATTGCATATATCGACGTTTCAGCCGGAATAGAGCGGTTTTCGTGTACATCTTCCATCAGTAATATAAGCGGAAAATCAGAAACATTTTAGTTAATTCTAATGAAAACACATTGATTTTTATCATTTGTATTGGAAACAACATTGTCATATGTCTTTTCTTGGATCTAAATAATACGAAACCTCGCTCTATGATTTGAAGTTAAAATCCTCATATATGGTAAAATAGTGACTTTTTTCACGTTTTCCATGTAGTGTGATTTTACGTAAATATATTCGTTTTTACCAATATTTCGATACTACTTCATGTAGTATCACGATATGTGATTTGGCCTTCAAATCTCAGAATGTCGAATAATATAGCATTTTAAGCAAGTTTTCTTGCATTTTGTTTCGTACGAAAAATCATCGAATTTAGCAATATTTTGACGTTTATCATCCCCTTTTCCTCTATGTGATTTAAACAAAATATCATCGTATTAGGCAATATTTAACCGTTTTTCCACGTTTTTGTGAATTTTCAGTTTATGGGTATTAATTCACTATATATACGTAAAATTGATGCAAACACATAATTGATTAGATAATAACCTTAAAAACTTCATTTTCAATCAACTATTTGTTTCTCGTTAAAATACTGAGTAAGAGATTGAAAAGGGGAGAAGTTCTGTTTTTATTGCATATATCGACGTTTCAGCCGGAATAGAGCGGTTTTCGTGTACATCTTCCATCGGTAATATAAACGGAAAATCAGGAACATTTTAGTTAATTCTAATGAAAACACATTGATTTTTATCATTTGTATTGGACACAACATTGTCATATGTCTTTTCTTGGATCTAAATAATACGAAACCTCGCTCTATGATTTGAAGTTAAAATCCTCATATATGGTAAAATAGTGACTTTTTTCACGTTTTCCATGTAGTTTGATAATACGTAAATATATTCATTTTTAAAAATATTTCGATACTATTTCATGTAGTATCACGATATGTGATTTGGCCTTCAAATCTCAGAATGTCGCATAATATAGCATTTTAAGCAAATTTTCTTGCATTTGGTTTCGTACGAAAAATCATCGAATTTAGCAATATTTTGACGATTATCATCCCCTTTTTCTCTATGTGATTTAAACAAAATATCATCGAATTAGGCAATATTTTGCCGTTTTCCACGTTTTTGTGAATTTTCAGTTTATGGGTATTAATTCACTATATATACGTAAAAATGAAGCAAACACATAATTGATTAGATAATAACCTTAAAAACTTCATTTTCAATCAACTATTTGTTTCTCGTTAAAATACTGAGTAAGAGATTGAAAAGGGGAGATGTTCTGTTTTTATTGCATATATCGACGTTTCAGCCGGAATAGAGCGGTTTTCGTGTACATCTTCCATTAGTACTATAAACGGAAAATCAGGAACATTTTAGTAAATTCTAATGAAAACACATTGATTTTTATCATTTGTATTGGAAACAACATTGTCATATGTCTTTTCTTGGATCTAAATAATACGAAACCTCGCTCTATGATTTGAAGTTAAAATCCTCATATATGGTAAAATAGTGACTTTTTTCACGTTTTCCATGTAGTGTGATTTTACGTAAATATATTCGTTTTTACCAATATTTCGATACTACTTCATGTAGTATCACGATATGTGATTTGGCCTTCAAATCTCAGAATGTCGCATAATATAGCATTTTAAGCAAGTTTTCTTGCATTTTGTTTCGTACGAAAAATCATCGAATTTAGCAATATTTTGACGATTATCATCCCCTTTTTCTCTATGTGATTTAAACAAAATATCATCGAATTAGGCAATATTTTGCCGTTTTTACACGTTTTTGTGAATTTTCAGTTTATGGGTATTAATTCACTATATATACGTAAAAATGATGCAAACACATAATTGATTAGATAATAACCTTAAAAACTTCATTTTCAATCAACTATTTGTTTCTCGTTAAAATACAGAGTAAGAGATTGAAAAGGGGAGAAGTTCTGTTTTTATTGCATATATCGACGTTTCAGCCGGAATAGAGCGGTTTTCGTGTACATCTTCCATCGGTAATATAAACGGAAAATCAGGAACATTTTAGTTAATTCTAATGAAAACACATTGATTTTTATCATTTGTATTGGAAACAACATTGTCATATGTCTTTTCTTGGATCTAAATAATACGAAACCTCGCTCTATGATTTGAAGTTAAAATCCTCATATAAGGTAAAATAGTGACTTTTTTCACGTTTTCCATGTAGTTTGATAATACGTAAATATATTCATTTTTATAAATATTTCGATACTATTTCATGTAGTATCACGATATGTGATTTGGCCTTCAAATCTCAGAATGTCGCATAATATAGCATTTTAAGCAAGTTTTCTTGCATTTTGTTTTGTACGAAAAATCATCGAATTTAGCAATATTTTGACGATTATCATCCCCTTTTTCTCTATGTGATTTAAACAAAATATCATCGAATTAGGCAATATTTTGCCGTTTTTCCACGTTTTCGTGAATTTTCAGTTTATGGGTATTAATTCACTATATATACGATAAAAATGATGCAAACACATAATTGATTTTAATAACCTTAAAAACTTCTTTTTCAATCAACTATTTGTTTTCGTTAAAATACTGAGTAAGAGATTGAAAAGGGGAGAAGTTCTGTTTTTATTGCATATATCGACGTTTCAGCCGGAATAGAGCGGTTTTCGTGTACATCTTCCATCAGTAATATAAGCGGAAAATCAGAAACATTTTAGTTAATTCTAATGAAAACACATTGATTTTTATCATTTGTATTGGAAACAACATTGTCATATGTCTTTTCTTGGATCTAAATAATACGAAACCTCGCTCTATGATTTGAAGTTAAAATCCTCATATATGGTAAAATAGTGACTTTTTTCACGTTTTCCATGTAGTGTGATTTTACGTAAATATATTCGTTTTTACCAATATTTCGATACTACTTCATGTAGTATCACGATATGTGATTTGGCCTTCAAATCTCAGAATGTCGAATAATATAGCATTTTAAGCAAGTTTTCTTGCATTTTGTTTCGTACGAAAAATCATCGAATTTAGCAATATTTTGACGTTTATCATCCCCTTTTCCTCTATGTGATTTAAACAAAATATCGTATTAGGCAATATTTAACCGTTTTTCCACGTTTTTGTGAATTTTCAGTTTATGGGTATTAATTCACTATATATACGTAAAATTGATGCAAACACATAATTGATTAGATAATAACCTTAAAAACTTCATTTTCAATCAACTATTTGTTTCTCGTTAAAATACTGAGTAAGAGATTGAAAAGGGGAGAAGTTCTGTTTTTATTGCATATATCGACGTTTCAGCCGGAATAGAGCGGTTTTCGTGTACATCTTCCATCGGTAATATAAACGGAAAATCAGGAACATTTTAGTTAATTCTAATGAAAACACATTGATTTTTATCATTTGTATTGGACACAACATTGTCATATGTCTTTTCTTGGATCTAAATAATACGAAACCTCGCTCTATGATTTGAAGTTAAAATCCTCATATATGGTAAAATAGTGACTTTTTTCACGTTTTCCATGTAGTTTGATAATACGTAAATATATTCATTTTTAAAAATATTTCGATACTATTTCATGTAGTATCACGATATGTGATTTGGCCTTCAAATCTCAGAATGTCGCATAATATAGCATTTTAAGCAAATTTTCTTGCATTTGGTTTCGTACGAAAAATCATCGAATTTAGCAATATTTTGACGATTATCATCCCCTTTTTCTCTATGTGATTTAAACAAAATATCATCGAATTAGGCAATATTTTGCCGTTTTCCACGTTTTTGTGAATTTTCAGTTTATGGGTATTAATTCACTATATATACGTAAAAATGAAGCAAACACATAATTGATTAGATAATAACCTTAAAAACTTCATTTTCAATCAACTATTTGTTTCTCGTTAAAATACTGAGTAAGAGATTGAAAAGGGGAGAAGTTCTGTTTTTATTGCATATATCGACGTTTCAGCCGGAATAGAGCGGTTTTCGTGTACATCTTCCATCAGTAATATAAGCGGAAAATCAGAAACATTTTAGTTAATTCTAATGAAAACACATTGATTTTTATCATTTGTATTGGAAACAACATTGTCATATGTCTTTTCTTGGATCTAAATAATACGAAACCTCGCTCTATGATTTGAAGTTAAAATTCTCATATATGGTAAAATAGTGACTTTTTTCACGTTTTCCATGTAGTGTGATTTTACGTAAATATATTCGTTTTTACCAATATTTCGATACTACTTCATGTAGTATCACGATATGTGATTTGGCCTTCAAATCTCAGAATGTCGAATAATATAGCATTTTAAGCAAGTTTTCTTGCATTTTGTTTCGTACGAAAAATCATCGAATTTAGCAATATTTTGACGTTTATCATCCCCTTTTCCTCTATGTGATTTAAACAAAATATCATCGTATTAGGCAATATTTAACCGTTTTTCCACGTTTTTGTGAATTTTCAGTTTATTGGTATTAATTCACTATATATACGTAAAATTGATGCAAACACATAATTGATTAGATAATAACCTTAAAAACTTCATTTTCAATCAACTATTTGTTTCTCGTTAAAATACTGAGTAAGAGATTGAAAAGGGGAGAAGTTCTGTTTTTATTGCATATATCGACGTTTCAGCCGGAATAGAGCGGTTTTCGTGTACATCTTCCATCGGTAATATAAACGGAAAATCAGGAACATTTTAGTTAATTCTAATGAAAACACATTGATTTTTATCATTTGTATTGGAAACAACATTGTCATATGTCTTTTCTTGGATCTAAATAATACGAAACCTCGCTCTATGATTTGAAGTTAAAATCCTCATATATGGTAAAATAGTGACTTTTTTCACGTTTTCCATGTAGTGTGATTTTACGTAAATATATTCGTTTTTACCAATATTTTGATACTACTTCATGTAGTACCACGATATGTGATTTGGCCTTCAAATCTCAGAATGTCGCATAATATAGCCTTTTAAGCAAGTTTTCTTGCATTTTGTTTCGTACGAAAAATCATCGAATTTAGCAATATTTTGACGCTTATCATCCCCTTTTCCTCTATGTGATTTAAACAAAATATCATCGAATTAGGCAATACTTTGCCGTTTTTAAACGTTTTCGTGAATTTTCAGTTTATGGGTATTAATTCACTATATATACGATAAAAATGATGCAAACACATAATTGATTTTAATAACCTTAAAAACTTCTTTTTCAATCACTATTTGTTTCTCGTTAAAATACTGAGTAAGAGATTGAAAAGGGGAGAAGTTCTGTTTTTATTGCATATATCGACGTTTCAGCCGGAATAGAGCGGTTTTCGTGTACATCTTCCATCAGTAATATAAGCGGAAAATCTGAAACATTTTAGTTAATTCTAATGAAAACATATTGATTTTTATCATTTGTATTGGAAACAACATTGTCATATGTCTTTTCTTGGATCAAAATAATACGAAACCTCGCTCTATGATTTGAAGTTAAAATCCTCATATATGGTAAAATAGTGACTTTTTTCACGTTTTCCATGTAGTGTGATTTTACGTAAATATATTCGTTTTTACCGTAAATATATTCGTTTTCGTTTTATTTCGATACTACTTCATGTAGTATCACGATATGTGATTTGGCCTTCAAATCTCAGAATGTCGAATAATATAGCATTTTAAGCAAGTTTTCTTGCATTTGGTTTCGTACGAAAAATCATCGAATTTAGCAATATTTTGACGATTATCATCCCCTTTTTCTCTATGTGATTTAAACAAAATATCATCGAATTAGGCAATATTTTGCCGTTTTCCACGTTTTTGTGAATTTTCAGTTTATGGGTATTAATTCACTATATATACGTAAAAATGATGCAAACACATAATTGATTAGATAATAACCTTAAAAACTTCATTTTCAATCAACTATTTGTTTCTCGTTAAAATACTGAGTAAGAGATTGAAAAGGGGAGAAGTTCTGTTTTTATTGCATATATCGACGTTTCAGCCGGAATAGAGCGGTTTTCGTGTACATCTTCCATCGGTAATATAAACGGAAAATCAGGAACATTTTAGTTAATTCTAATGAAAACACATTGATTTTTATCATTTGTATTGGACACGACATTGTCATATGTCTTTTCTTGGATCTAAATAATACGAAACCTCGCTCTATGATTTGAAGTTAAAATCCTCATATATGGTAAAATAGTGACTTTTTTCACGTTTTCCATGTAGTTTGATAATACGTAAATATATTCATTTTTACCAATATTTCGATACTATTTCATGTAGTATCACGATATGTGATTTGGCCTTCAAATCTCAGAATGTCGCATAATATAGCATTTTAAGCAAATTTTCTTGCATTTGGTTTCGTACGAAAAATCATCGAATTTAGCAATATTTTGACGATTATCATCCCCTTTTTCTCTATGTGATTTAAACAAAATATCATCGAATTAGGCAATATTTTGCCGTTTTCCACGTTTTTGTGAATTTTCAGTTTATGGGTATTAATTCACTATATATACGTAAAAATGATGCAAACACATCATTGATTAGATAATAACCTTAAAAACTTCATTTTCAATCAACTATTTGTTTCTCGTTAAAATACTGAGTAAGAGATTGAAAAGGGGAGAAGTTCTGTTTTTATTGCATATATCGACGTTTCAGCCGGAATAGAGCGGTTTTCGTGTACATCTTCCATCAGTAATATAAGCGGAAAATCAGAAACATTTTAGTTAATTCTAATGAAAACACATTGATTTTTATCATTTGTATTGGAAACAACATTGTCATATGTCTTTTCTTGGATCTAAATAATACGAAACCTCGCTCTATGATTTGAAGTTAAAATCCTCATATATGGTAAAATAGTGACTTTTTTCACGTTTTCCATGTAGTTTGATAATACGTAAATATATTCATTTTTATAAATATTTCGATACTATTTCATGTAGTATCACGATATGTGATTTGGCCTTCAAATCTCAGAATGTCGCATAATATAGCATTTTAAGCAAGTTTTCTTGCATTTTGTTTCGAACGAAAAATCATCGAATTTAGCAATATTTTGACGATTATCATCCCCTTTTTCTCTATGTGATTTAAACAAAATATCATCGAATTAGGCAATATTTTGCCGTTTTTCCACGTTTTCGTGAATTTTCAGTTTATGGGTATTAATTCACTATATATACGATAAAAATGATGCAAACACATAATTGATTTTAATAACCTTAAAAACTTCTTTTTCAATCAACTATTTGTTTCTCGTTAAAATACTGAGTAAGAGATTGAAAAGGGGAGAAGTTCAGTTTTTATTGCATATATCGACGTTTCAGCCGGAATAGAGCGGTTTTCGTGTACATCTTCCATCAGTAATATAAGCGGAAAATCAGAAACATTTTAGTTAATTCTAATGAAAACACATTGATTTTTATCATTTGTATTGGAAACAACATTGTCATATGTCTTTTCTTGGATCTAAATAATACGAAACCTCGCTCTATGATTTGAAGTTAAAATCCTCATATATGGTAAAATAGTGACTTTTTTCACGTTTTCCATGTAGTGTGATTTAACGTAAATATATTCGTTTTTACCAATATTTCGATACTACTTCATGTAGTATCACGATATGTGATTTGGCCTTCAAATCTCAGAATGTCGAATAATATAGCATTTTAAGCAAGTTTTCTTGCATTTTGTTTCGTACGAAAAATCATCGAATTTAGCAATATTTTGACGTTTATCATCCCCTTTTCCTCTATGTGATTTAAACAAAATATCGTATTAGGCAATATTTAACCGTTTTTCCACGTTTTTGTGAATTTTCAGTTTATGGGTATTAATTCACTATATATACGTAAAAATGAAGCAAACACATAATTGATTAGATAATAACCTTAAAAACTTCATTTTCAATCAACTATTTGTTTCTCGTTAAAATACTGAGTAAGAGATTGAAAAGGGGAGAAGTTCTGTTTTTATTGCATATATCGACGTTTCAGCCGGAATAGAGCGGTTTTCGTGTACATCTTCCATCGGTAATATAAACGGAAAATCAGGAACATTTTAGTTAATTCTAATGAAAACACATTGATTTTTATTATTTGTATTGGACACAACATTGTCATATGTCTTTTCTTGGATCTAAATAATACGAAACCTCGCTCTATGATTTGAAGTTAAAATCCTCATATATGGTAAAATAGTGACTTTTTTCACGTTTTCCATGTAGTTTGATAATACGTAAATATATTCATTTTTACCAATATTTCGATACTATTTCATGTTGTATCACGATATGTGATTTGGCCTTCAAATCTCAGAATGTCGCATAATATAGCATTTTAAGCAAATTTTCTTGCATTTGGTTTCGTACGAAAAATCATCGAATTTAGCAATATTTTGACGATTATCATCCCCTTTTCCTCTATGTGATTTAAACAAAATATCATCGTATTAGGCAATATTTAACCGTTTTTCCACGTTTTTGTGAATTTTCAGTTTATGGGTATTAATTCACTATATATACGTAAAAATGAAGCAAACACATAATTGATTAGATAATAACCTTAAAAACTTCATTTTCAATCAACTATTTGTTTCTCGTTAAAATACTGAGTAAGAGATTGAAAAGGGGAGAAGTTCTGTTTTTATTGCATATATCGACGTTTCAGCCGGAATAGAGCGGTTTTCGTGTACATCTTCCATCAGTAATATAAGCGGAAAATCAGAAACATTTTAGTTAATTCTAATGAAAACACATTGATTTTTATCATTTGTATTGGAAACAACATTGTCATATGTCTTTTCTTGGATCTAAATAATACGAAACCTCGCTCTATGATTTGAAGTTAAAATTCTCATATATGGTAAAATAGTGACTTTTTTCACGTTTTCCATGTAGTGTGATTTTACGTAAATATATTCGTTTTTACCAATATTTCGATACTACTTCATGTAGTATCACGATATGTGATTTGGCCTTCAAATCTCAGAATGTCGAATAATATAGCATTTTAAGCAAGTTTTCTTGCATTTTGTTTCGTACGAAAAATCATCGAATTTAGCAATATTTTGACGTTTATCATCCCCTTTTCCTCTATGTGATTTAAACAAAATATCATCGTATTAGGCAATATTTAACCGTTTTTCCACGTTTTTGTGAATTTTCAGTTTATTGGTATTAATTCACTATATATACGTAAAATTGATGCAAACACATAATTGATTAGATAATAACCTTAAAAACTTCATTTTCAATCAACTATTTGTTTCTCGTTAAAATACTGAGTAAGAGATTGAAAAGGGGAGAAGTTCTGTTTTTATTGCATATATCGACGTTTCAGCCGGAATAGAGCGGTTTTCGTGTACATCTTCCATCGGTAATATAAACGGAAAATCAGGAACATTTTAGTTAATTCTAATGAAAACACATTGATTTTTATCATTTGTATTGGAAACAACATTGTCATATGTCTTTTCTTGGATCTAAATAATACGAAACCTCGCTCTATGATTTGAAGTTAAAATCCTCATATATGGTAAAATAGTGACTTTTTTCACGTTTTCCATGTAGTGTGATTTTACGTAAATATATTCGTTTTTACCAATATTTTGATACTACTTCATGTAGTACCACGATATGTGATTTGGCCTTCAAATCTCAGAATGTCGCATAATATAGCCTTTTAAGCAAGTTTTCTTGCATTTTGTTTCGTACGAAAAATCATCGAATTTAGCAATATTTTGACGCTTATCATCCCCTTTTCCTCTATGTGATTTAAACAAAATATCATCGAATTAGGCAATACTTTGCCGTTTTTAAACGTTTTCGTGAATTTTCAGTTTATGGGTATTAATTCACTATATATACGATAAAAATGATGCAAACACATAATTGATTTTAATAACCTTAAAAACTTCTTTATCAATCACTATTTGTTTCTCGTTAAAATACTGAGTAAGAGATTGAAAAGGGGAGAAGTTCTGTTTTTATTGCATATATCGACGTTTCAGCCGGAATAGAGCGGTTTTCGTGTACATCTTCCATCAGTAATATAAGCGGAAAATCTGAAACATTTTAGTTAATTCTAATGAAAACATATTGATTTTTATCATTTGTATTGGAAACAACATTGTCATATGTCTTTTCTTGGATCAAAATAATACGAAACCTCGCTCTATGATTTGAAGTTAAAATCCTCATATATGGTAAAATAGTGACTTTTTTCACGTTTTCCATGTAGTGTGATTTTACGTAAATATATTCGTTTTTACCGTAAATATATTCGTTTTCGTTTTATTTCGATACTACTTCATGTAGTATCACGATATGTGATTTGGCCTTCAAATCTCAGAATGTCGAATAATATAGCATTTTAAGCAAGTTTTCTTGCATTTGGTTTCGTACGAAAAATCATCGAATTTAGCAATATTTTGACGATTATCATCCCCTTTTTCTCTATGTGATTTAAACAAAATATCATCGAATTAGGCAATATTTTGCCGTTTTCCACGTTTTTGTGAATTTTCAGTTTATGGGTATTAATTCACTATATATACGTAAAAATGATGCAAACACATAATTGATTAGATAATAACCTTAAAAACTTCATTTTCAATCAACTATTTGTTTCTCGTTAAAATACTGAGTAAGAGATTGAAAAGGGGAGAAGTTCTGTTTTTATTGCATATATCGACGTTTCAGCCGGAATAGAGCGGTTTTCGTGTACATCTTCCATCGGTAATATAAACGGAAAATCAGGAACATTTTAGTTAATTCTAATGAAAACACATTGATTTTTATCATTTGTATTGGACACGACATTGTCATATGTCTTTTCTTGGATCTAAATAATACGAAACCTCGCTCTATGATTTGAAGTTAAAATCCTCATATATGGTAAAATAGTGACTTTTTTCACGTTTTCCATGTAGTTTGATAATACGTAAATATATTCATTTTTACCAATATTTCGATACTATTTCATGTAGTATCACGATATGTGATTTGGCCTTCAAATCTCAGAATGTCGCATAATATAGCATTTTAAGCAAATTTTCTTGCATTTGGTTTCGTACGAAAAATCATCGAATTTAGCAATATTTTGACGATTATCATCCCCTTTTTCTCTATGTGATTTAAACAAAATATCATCGAATTAGGCAATATTTTGCCGTTTTCCACGTTTTTGTGAATTTTCAGTTTATGGGTATTAATTCACTATATATACGTAAAAATGATGCAAACACATCATTGATTAGATAATAACCTTAAAAACTTCATTTTCAATCAACTATTTGTTTCTCGTTAAAATACTGAGTAAGAGATTGAAAAGGGGAGAAGTTCTGTTTTTATTGCATATATCGACGTTTCAGCCGGAATAGAGCGGTTTTCGTGTACATCTTCCATCAGTAATATAAGCGGAAAATCAGAAACATTTTAGTTAATTCTAATGAAAACACATTGATTTTTATCATTTGTATTGGAAACAACATTGTCATATGTCTTTTCTTGGATCTAAATAATACGAAACCTCGCTCTATGATTTGAAGTTAAAATCCTCATATATGGTAAAATAGTGACTTTTTTCACGTTTTCCATGTAGTTTGATAATACGTAAATATATTCATTTTTATAAATATTTCGATACTATTTCATGTAGTATCACGATATGTGATTTGGCCTTCAAATCTCAGAATGTCGCATAATATAGCATTTTAAGCAAGTTTTCTTGCATTTTGTTTCGAACGAAAAATCATCGAATTTAGCAATATTTTGACGATTATCATCCCCTTTTTCTCTATGTGATTTAAACAAAATATCATCGAATTAGGCAATATTTTGCCGTTTTTCCACGTTTTCGTGAATTTTCAGTTTATGGGTATTAATTCACTATATATACGATAAAAATGATGCAAACACATAATTGATTTTAATAACCTTAAAAACTTCTTTTTCAATCAACTATTTGTTTCTCGTTAAAATACTGAGTAAGAGATTGAAAAGGGGAGAAGTTCAGTTTTTATTGCATATATCGACGTTTCAGCCGGAATAGAGCGGTTTTCGTGTACATCTTCCATCAGTAATATAAGCGGAAAATCAGAAACATTTAAGTTAATTCTAATGAAAACACATTGATTTTTATCATTTGTATTGGAAACAACATTGTCATATGTCTTTTCTTGGATCTAAATAATACGAAACCTCGCTCTATGATTTGAAGTTAAAATCCTCATATATGGTAAAATAGTGACTTTTTTCACGTTTTCCATGTAGTGTGATTTTACGTAAATATATTCGTTTTTACCAATATTTCGATACTACTTCATGTAGTATCACGATATGTGATTTGGCCTTCAAATCTCAGAATGTCGAATAATATAGCATTTTAAGCAAGTTTTCTTGCATTTTGTTTCGTACGAAAAATCATCGAATTTAGCAATATTTTGACGTTTATCATCCCCTTTTCCTCTATGTGATTTAAACAAAATATCGTATTAGGCAATATTTAACCGTTTTTCCACGTTTTTGTGAATTTTCAGTTTATGGGTATTAATTCACTATATATACGTAAAAATGAAGCAAACACATAATTGATTAGATAATAACCTTAAAAACTTCATTTTCAATCAACTATTTGTTTCTCGTTAAAATACTGAGTAAGAGATTGAAAAGGGGAGAAGTTCTGTTTTTATTGCATATATCGACGTTTCAGCCGGAATAGAGCGGTTTTCGTGTACATCTTCCATCGGTAATATAAACGGAAAATCAGGAACATTTTAGTTAATTCTAATGAAAACACATTGATTTTTATTATTTGTATTGGACACAACATTGTCATATGTCTTTTCTTGGATCTAAATAATACGAAACCTCGCTCTATGATTTGAAGTTAAAATCCTCATATATGGTAAAATAGTGACTTTTTTCACGTTTTCCATGTAGTTTGATAATACGTAAATATATTCATTTTTACCAATATTTCGATACTATTTCATGTTGTATCACGATATGTGATTTGGCCTTCAAATCTCAGAATGTCGCATAATATAGCATTTTAAGCAAATTTTCTTGCATTTGGTTTCGTACGAAAAATCATCGAATTTAGCAATATTTTGACGATTATCATCCCCTTTTCCTCTATGTGATTTAAACAAAATATCATCGTATTAGGCAATATTTAACCGTTTTTCCACGTTTTTGTGAATTTTCAGTTTATGGGTATTAATTCACTATATATACGTAAAATTGATGCAAACACATAATTGATTAGATAATAACCTTAAAAACTTCATTTTCAATCAACTATTTGTTTCTCGTTAAAATACTGAGTAAGAGATTGAAAAGGGGAGAAGTTCTGTTTTTATTGCATATATCGACGTTTCAGCCGGAATAGAGCGGTTTTCGTGTACATCTTCCATCGGTAATATAAACGGAAAATCAGGAACATTTTAGTTAATTCTAATGAAAACACATTGATTTTTATCATTTGTATTGGAAACAACATTGTCATATGTCTTTTCTTGGATCTAAATAATACGAAACCTCGCTCTATGATTTGAAGTTAAAATCCTCATATAAGGTAAAATAGTGACTTTTTTCACGTTTTCCATGTAGTTTGATAATACGTAAATATATTCATTTTTATAAATATTTCGATACTATTTCATGTAGTATCACGATATGTGATTTGGCCTTCAAATCTCAGAATGTCGCATAATATAGCATTTTAAGCAAGTTTTCTTGCATTTTGTTTCGTACGAAAAATCATCGAATTTAGCAATATTTTGACGATTATCATCCCCTTTTTCTCTATGTGATTTAAACAAAATATCATCGAATTAGGCAATATTTTGCCGTTTTTACACGTTTTTGTGAATTTTCAGTTTATGGGTATTAATTCACTATATATACGTAAAAATGATGCAAACACATAATTGATTAGATAATAACCTTAAAAACTTCATTTTCAATCAACTATTTGTTTCTCGTTAAAATACAGAGTAAGAGATTGAAAAGGGGAGAAGTTCTGTTTTTATTGCATATATCGACGTTTCAGCCGGAATAGAGCGGTTTTCGTGTACATCTTCCATCGGTAATATAAACGGAAAATCAGGAACATTTTAGTTAATTCTAATGAAAACACATTGATTTTTATCATTTGTATTGGAAACAACATTGTCATATGTCTTTTCTTGGATCTAAATAATACGAAACCTCGCTCTATGATTTGAAGTTAAAATCCTCATATAAGGTAAAATAGTGACTTTTTTCACGTTTTCCATGTAGTTTGATAATACGTAAATATATTCATTTTTATAAATATTTCGATACTATTTCATGTAGTATCACGATATGTGATTTGGCCTTCAAATCTCAGAATGTCGCATAATATAGCATTTTAAGCAAGTTTTCTTGCATTTTGTTTCGTACGAAAAATCATCGAATTTAGCAATATTTTGACGATTATCATCCCCTTTTTCTCTATGTGATTTAAACAAAATATCATCGAATTAGGCAATATTTTGCCGTTTTTACACGTTTTTGTGAATTTTCAGTTTATGGGTATTAATTCACTATATATACGTAAAAATGATGCAAACACATAATTGATTAGATAATAACCTTAAAAACTTCATTTTCAATCAACTATTTGTTTCTCGTTAAAATACAGAGTAAGAGATTGAAAAGGGGAGAAGTTCTGTTTTTATTGCATATATCGACGTTTCAGCCGGAATAGAGCGGTTTTCGTGTACATCTTCCATCGGTAATATAAACGGAAAATCAGGAACATTTTAGTTAATTCTAATGAAAACACATTGATTTTTATCATTTGTATTGGAAACAACATTGTCATATGTCTTTTCTTGGATCTAAATAATACGAAACCTCGCTCTATGATTTGAAGTTAAAATCCTCATATAAGGTAAAATAGTGACTTTTTTCACGTTTTCCATGTAGTTTGATAATACGTAAATATATTCATTTTTATAAATATTTCGATACTATTTCATGTAGTATCACGATATGTGATTTGGCCTTCAAATCTCAGAATGTCGCATAATATAGCATTTTAAGCAAGTTTTCTTGCATTTTGTTTTGTACGAAAAATCATCGAATTTAGCAATATTTTGACGATTATCATCCCCTTTTTCTCTATGTGATTTAAACAAAATATCATCGAATTAGGCAATATTTTGCCGTTTTTCCACGTTTTCGTGAATTTTCAGTTTATGGGTATTAATTCACTATATATACGATAAAAATGATGCAAACACATAATTGATTTTAATAACCTTAAAAACTTCTTTTTCAATCAACTATTTGTTTTCGTTAAAATACTGAGTAAGAGATTGAAAAGGGGAGAAGTTCTGTTTTTATTGCATATATCGACGTTTCAGCCGGAATAGAGCGGTTTTCGTGTACATCTTCCATCAGTAATATAAGCGGAAAATCAGAAACATTTTAGTTAATTCTAATGAAAACACATTGATTTTTATCATTTGTATTGGAAACAACATTGTCATATGTCTTTTCTTGGATCTAAATAATACGAAACCTCGCTCTATGATTTGAAGTTAAAATCCTCATATATGGTAAAATAGTGACTTTTTTCACGTTTTCCATGTAGTGTGATTTTACGTAAATATATTCGATTTTACCAATATTTCGATACTACTTCATGTAGTATCACGATATGTGATTTGGCCTTCAAATCTCAGAATGTCGAATAATATAGCATTTTAAGCAAGTTTTCTTGCATTTTGTTTCGTACGAAAAATCATCGAATTTAGCAATATTTTGACGTGTATCATCCCCTTTTCCTCTATGTGATTTAAACAAAATATCATCGTATTAGGCAATATTTAACCGTTTTTCCACGTTTTTGTGAATTTTCAGTTTATGGGTATTAATTCACTATATATACGTAAAATTGATGCAAACACATAATTGATTAGATAATAACCTTAAAAACTTCATTTTCAATCAACTATTTGTTTCTCGTTAAAATACTGAGTAAGAGATTGAAAAGGGGAGAAGTTCTGTTTTTATTGCATATATCGACGTTTCAGCCGGAATAGAGCGGTTTTCGTGTACATCTTCCATCGGTAATATAAACGGAAAATCAGGAACATTTTAGTTAATTCTAATGAAAACACATTGATTTTTATCATTTGTATTGGACACAACATTGTCATATGTCTTTTCTTGGATCTAAATAATACGAAACCTCGCTCTATGATTTGAAGTTAAAATCCTCATATATGGTAAAATAGTGACTTTTTTCACGTTTTCCATGTAGTTTGATAATACGTAAATATATTCATTTTTAAAAATATTTCGATACTATTTCATGTAGTATCACGATATGTGATTTGGCCTTCAAATCTCAGAATGTCGCATAATATAGCATTTTAAGCAAATTTTCTTGCATTTGGTTTCGTACGAAAAATCATCGAATTTAGCAATATTTTGACGATTATCATCCCCTTTTTCTCTATGTGATTTAAACAAAATATCATCGAATTAGGCAATATTTTGCCGTTTTCCACGTTTTTGTGAATTTTCAGTTTATGGGTATTAATTCACTATATATACGTAAAAATGAAGCAAACACATAATTGATTAGATAATAACCTTAAAAACTTCATTTTCAATCAACTATTTGTTTCTCGTTAAAATACTGAGTAAGAGATTGAAAAGGGGAGAAGTTCTGTTTTTATTGCATATATCGACGTTTCAGCCGGAATAGAGCGGTTTTCGTGTACATCTTCCATCAGTAATATAAGCGGAAAATCAGAAACATTTTAGTTAATTCTAATGAAAACACATTGATTTTTATCATTTGTATTGGAAACAACATTGTCATATGTCTTTTCTTGGATCTAAATAATACGAAACCTCGCTCTATGATTTGAAGTTAAAATTCTCATATATGGTAAAATAGTGACTTTTTTCACGTTTTCCATGTAGTGTGATTTTACGTAAATATATTCGTTTTTACCAATATTTCGATACTACTTCATGTAGTATCACGATATGTGATTTGGCCTTCAAATCTCAGAATGTCGAATAATATAGCATTTTAAGCAAGTTTTCTTGCATTTTGTTTCGTACGAAAAATCATCGAATTTAGCAATATTTTGACGTTTATCATCCCCTTTTCCTCTATGTGATTTAAACAAAATATCATCGTATTAGGCAATATTTAACCGTTTTTCCACGTTTTTGTGAATTTTCAGTTTATTGGTATTAATTCACTATATATACGTAAAATTGATGCAAACACATAATTGATTAGATAATAACCTTAAAAACTTCATTTTCAATCAACTATTTGTTTCTCGTTAAAATACTGAGTAAGAGATTGAAAAGGGGAGAAGTTCTGTTTTTATTGCATATATCGACGTTTCAGCCGGAATAGAGCGGTTTTCGTGTACATCTTCCATCGGTAATATAAACGGAAAATCAGGAACATTTTAGTTAATTCTAATGAAAACACATTGATTTTTATCATTTGTATTGGAAACAACATTGTCATATGTCTTTTCTTGGATCTAAATAATACGAAACCTCGCTCTATGATTTGAAGTTAAAATCCTCATATATGGTAAAATAGTGACTTTTTTCACGTTTTCCATGTAGTGTGATTTTACGTAAATATATTCGTTTTTACCAATATTTTGATACTACTTCATGTAGTACCACGATATGTGATTTGGCCTTCAAATCTCAGAATGTCGCATAATATAGCCTTTTAAGCAAGTTTTCTTGCATTTTGTTTCGTACGAAAAATCATCGAATTTAGCAATATTTTGACGCTTATCATCCCCTTTTCCTCTATGTGATTTAAACAAAATATCATCGAATTAGGCAATACTTTGCCGTTTTTAAACGTTTTCGTGAATTTTCAGTTTATGGGTATTAATTCACTATATATACGATAAAAATGATGCAAACACATAATTGATTTTAATAACCTTAAAAACTTCTTTTTCAATCACTATTTGTTTCTCGTTAAAATACTGAGTAAGAGATTGAAAAGGGGAGAAGTTCTGTTTTTATTGCATATATCGACGTTTCAGCCGGAATAGAGCGGTTTTCGTGTACATCTTCCATCAGTAATATAAGCGGAAAATCTGAAACATTTTAGTTAATTCTAATGAAAACATATTGATTTTTATCATTTGTATTGGAAACAACATTGTCATATGTCTTTTCTTGGATCAAAATAATACGAAACCTCGCTCTATGATTTGAAGTTAAAATCCTCATATATGGTAAAATAGTGACTTTTTTCACGTTTTCCATGTAGTGTGATTTTACGTAAATATATTCGTTTTTACCGTAAATATATTCGTTTTCGTTTTATTTCGATACTACTTCATGTAGTATCACGATATGTGATTTGGCCTTCAAATCTCAGAATGTCGCATAATATAGCATTTTAAGCAAATTTTCTTGCATTTGGTTTCGTACGAAAAATCATCGAATTTAGCAATATTTTGACGATTATCATCCCCTTTTTCTCTATGTGATTTAAACAAAATATCATCGAATTAGGCAATATTTTGCCGTTTTCCACGTTTTGTGAATTTTCAGTTTATGGGTATTAATTCACTATATATACGTAAAAATGATGCAAACACATCATTGATTAGATAATAACCTTAAAAACTTCATTTTCAATCAACTATTTGTTTCTCGTTAAAATACTGAGTAAGAGATTGAAAAGGGGAGAAGTTCTGTTTTTATTGCATATATCGACGTTTCAGCCGGAATAGAGCGGTTTTCGTGTACATCTTCCATCAGTAATATAAGCGGAAAATCAGAAACATTTTAGTTAATTCTAATGAAAACACATTGATTTTTATCATTTGTATTGGAAACAACATTGTCATATGTCTTTTCTTGGATCTAAATAATACGAAACCTCGCTCTATGATTTGAAGTTAAAATCCTCATATATGGTAAAATAGTGACTTTTTTCACGTTTTCCATGTAGTTTGATAATACGTAAATATATTCATTTTTATAAATATTTCGATACTATTTCATGTAGTATCACGATATGTGATTTGGCCTTCAAATCTCAGAATGTCGCATAATATAGCATTTTAAGCAAGTTTTCTTGCATTTTGTTTCGAACGAAAAATCATCGAATTTAGCAATATTTTGACGATTATCATCCCCTTTTTCTCTATGTGATTTAAACAAAATATCATCGAATTAGGCAATATTTTGCCGTTTTTCCACGTTTTCGTGAATTTTCAGTTTATGGGTATTAATTCACTATATATACGATAAAAATGATGCAAACACATAATTGATTTTAATAACCTTAAAACTTCTTTTTCAATCAACTATTTGTTTCTCGTTAAAATACTGAGTAAGAGATTGAAAAGGGGAGAAGTTCAGTTTTTATTGCATATATCGACGTTTCAGCCGGAATAGAGCGGTTTTCGTGTACATCTTCCATCAGTAATATAAGCGGAAAATCAGAAACATTTTAGTTAATTCTAATGAAAACACATTGATTTTTATCATTTGTATTGGAAACAACATTGTCATATGTCTTTTCTTGGATCTAAATAATACGAAACCTCGCTCTATGATTTGAAGTTAAAATCCTCATATATGGTAAAATAGTGACTTTTTTCACGTTTTCCATGTAGTGTGATTTTACGTAAATATATTCGTTTTTACCAATATTTCGATACTACTTCATGTAGTATCACGATATGTGATTTGGCCTTCAAATCTCAGAATGTCGAATAATATAGCATTTTAAGCAAGTTTTCTTGCATTTTGTTTCGTACGAAAAATCATCGAATTTAGCAATATTTTGACGTTTATCATCCCCTTTTCCTCTATGTGATTTAAACAAAATATCGTATTAGGCAATATTTAACCGTTTTTCCACGTTTTTGTGAATTTTCAGTTTATGGGTATTAATTCACTATATATACGTAAAAATGAAGCAAACACATAATTGATTAGATAATAACCTTAAAAACTTCATTTTCAATCAACTATTTGTTTCTCGTTAAAATACTGAGTAAGAGATTGAAAAGGGGAGAAGTTCTGTTTTTATTGCATATATCGACGTTTCAGCCGGAATAGAGCGGTTTTCGTGTACATCTTCCATCGGTAATATAAACGGAAAATCAGGAACATTTTAGTTAATTCTAATGAAAACACATTGATTTTTATTATTTGTATTGGACACAACATTGTCATATGTCTTTTCTTGGATCTAAATAATACGAAACCTCGCTCTATGATTTGAAGTTAAAATCCTCATATATGGTAAAATAGTGACTTTTTTCACGTTTTCCATGTAGTGTGATTTTACGTAAATATATTCGTTTTTACCAATATTTCGATACTACTTCATGTAGTATCACGATATGTGATTTGGCCTTCAAATCTCAGAATGTCGAATAATATAGCATTTTAAGCAAGTTTTCTTGCATTTTGTTTCGTACGAAAAATCATCGAATTTAGCAATATTTTGACGTTTATCATCCCCTTTTCCTCTATGTGATTTAAACAAAATATCATCGTATTAGGCAATATTTAACCGTTTTTCCACGTTTTTGTGAATTTTCAGTTTATGGGTATTAATTCACTATATATACGTAAAATTGATGCAAACACATAATTGATTAGATAATAACCTTAAAAACTTCATTTTCAATCAACTATTTGTTTCTCGTTAAAATACTGAGTAAGAGATTGAAAAGGGGAGAAGTTCTGTTTTTATTGCATATATCGACGTTTCAGCCGGAATAGAGCGGTTTTCGTGTACATCTTCCATCGGTAATAGAAACGGAAAATCAGGAACATTTTAGTTAATTCTAATGAAAACACATTGATTTTTATCATTTGTATTGGACACAACATTGTCATATGTCTTTTCTTGGATCTAAATAATACGAAACCTCGCTCTATGATTTGAAGTTAAAATCCTCATATATGGTAAAATAGTGACTTTTTTCACGTTTTCCATGTAGTTTGATAATACGTAAATATATTCATTTTTAAAAATATTTCGATACTATTTCATGTAGTATCACGATATGTGATTTGGCCTTCAAATCTCAGAATGTCGCATAATATAGCATTTTAAGCAAATTTTCTTGCATTTGGTTTCGTACGAAAAATCATCGAATTTAGCAATATTTTGACGATTATCATCCCCTTTTTCTCTATGTGATTTAAACAAAATATCATCGAATTAGGCAATATTTTGCCGTTTTCCACGTTTTTGTGAATTTTCAGTTTATGGGTATTAATTCACTATATATACGTAAAAATGAAGCAAACACATAATTGATTAGATAATAACCTTAAAAACTTCATTTTCAATCAACTATTTGTTTCTCGTTAAAATACTGAGTAAGAGATTGAAAAGGGGAGAAGTTCTGTTTTTATTGCATATATCGACGTTTCAGCCGGAATAGAGCGGTTTTCGTGTACATCTTCCATCGGTAATATAAACGGAAAATCAGGAACATTTTAGTTAATTCTAATGAAAACACATTGATTTTTATTATTTGTATTGGACACAACATTGTCATATGTCTTTTCTTGGATCTAAATAATACGAAACCTCGCTCTATGATTTGAAGTTAAAATCCTCATATATGGTAAAATAGTGACTTTTTTCACGTTTTCCATGTAGTGTGATTTTACGTAAATATATTCGTTTTTACCAATATTTCGATACTACTTCATGTAGTATCACGATATGTGATTTGGCCTTCAAATCTCAGAATGTCGAATAATATAGCATTTTAAGCAAGTTTTCTTGCATTTTGTTTCGTACGAAAAATCATCGAATTTAGCAATATTTTGACGTTTATCATCCCCTTTTCCTCTATGTGATTTAAACAAAATATCATCGTATTAGGCAATATTTAACCGTTTTTCCACGTTTTTGTGAATTTTCAGTTTATGGGTATTAATTCACTATATATACGTAAAATTGATGCAAACACATAATTGATTAGATAATAACCTTAAAAACTTCATTTTCAATCAACTATTTGTTTCTCG
>NW_027189138.1:2707607-2835547 GCF_040958095.1 Procambarus clarkii | reverse complement strand
TTTCCATATCCTACTCAGTATTTCAACGAGAAACAAACAGATGATTGAAAAAGAAGTATTTAAGGTTATTATCTAATCAATTATGTGTTTGTCTAATTTTTATCGTATATATCATGAATTAATAACAATAAACTGGAAATTCACAAAAACGTTGAAAAACAGCAAAATATTGCCTAATTCGATGATATTTTGTTTATATCAAATTAAGGAAAAGGGGGTTGATAAACGTCGAAATATTACTAAATTCGATGATTTTTAGTACGAAACAAAATGCAAGAAAACTTGCTTAAAATGCAATATTAGGCGAGAATCTGAGATATGAAGGCCAAATCACATATCGTGATACTACATGAAATAGTATCGAAATATTGGTAAAAATGAATATACTTACGTAAGATCAAACTACATAAAAAACGTGAAAAAGTCACTATTACGCCAAATTTGTGGATTTTAACTTCGAATCATAAAGCGAGGTTTCGTATTATTTAGATCCAAGAAAAGACATATGACAATATTGTTTCCAATACAAATGATAAAAATCAATGTGTTTTCATTAGAATTGACTAAAATGTTCCTGATTTTCCGTTTATATTACCGATGGAAGATGAACACGTAAAACCGCTCTATTCCGGCTGAAACGTCGATATATGCAATAAAAACCGAACTTCTCCCCTTTTCCATATCTTACTCAGTATTTCAACGAGAAACAAATAGATGATTGAAAATGAAGTACTTATGGTTATTATCTAATCAATTATGTGTTTGTCTCATTTTTATCGTATAGTTCATGAATAATAACAATAAACTAGAAATTCACAAAAACGTTGAAAAAACGCAAAATATTGCTTAATTCGATGATATTTTGTTTATATCACATTAAAGAAAAGGGGCATGATAAACGTCAAAATATTACTAAATTCGATGATTTTTAGTACGAAACAAAATGCAAGAAAACTTGCTTAAAATGCAATATTATGCGAAATTCTGAGATTTGAAGGCCAAATCACATATCGTGATACTACATAAAATAGTATCGAAATATTGTTAAAAATTAACATATTTATGTAATATCAAACTACATGAAAAACGTGAAAAAAGTCACTATTATGCCAAATTTGTGGATTTTAACTACGAGTCATAAAGCGAGGTTTGGAATTTTTAGATCCAAGAAAAGACATATGACAATGTTGTTTCCAATACAAATGATAAAAATCAATGTGTTTTCATTAAAATTAACTAAAATGTTCCTGAATTTCCGTTTATATTACAGATGGAAGATGTACACGTAAAACCGCTCTATTCCGGCTGAAACGTCGATATATGCAATAAAAACCGAACTTCTCCCCTTTTTAATTTCTTACTCAGTATTTCAACGAGAAACCAATGGATGATTGAAAATGAAGTATTTAAGGTTATTATCTAATCAATTATGTGTTTGTTTCATTTTTATCGTATATATAATGAATTAATAACAATAAACTGGAAATTCACAAAAATATTGAAAAACAGCAAAATATTGCCTAATTCGATGATATTTTGTTTATATCACATAAAGTAAAAAGGGGATGATAAACGTCAAAATATTACTAAATTCGATGATTTTTAGTACGAAACAAAATGCAAGAAAACTTGCTTAAAATGCAATATTATGCAAAATTCTGAGATTTGAAGGCCAAATCACATATCGTGATACTACATGAAATAGTATCGAAATATTGGTAAAAATGAATATATTTATGTAATATCAAACTACATTAAAAACGTTAAAAAAGACTATTATTCCAAATTTGAGGATTTTAACTTCGAATCATAGAGCGAGCTTTTGTATTATTTAGATCCAAGAAAAGAAATATGACAATGTTGTTTCCAATACAAATGATAAAAATCAATGTGTTTTCATTAGAATTAACTAAAATGTTCCTGATTTTCCGTTTATATTACCAATGGAAGATGTACACGTAAAACCGCACAATTCCGGCTGAAACGTCGATATATGCAATAAAAACCGAACTTCTCCCCTTTTCCATATCTTACTCAGTATTTCAACGAGAAACAAATAGATGATTGAAAATGAAGTATTTAAGGTTATTATCTAATCAATTATGTGTTTGTCTCATTTTTATCGTATATATAATGAATTAGTAACAATAAACTGGAAATTCACAAAAACGTTGAAAAACAGCAAAATATTGCCTAATTCGAAGATATTTTGTTTATATCACATAAAGGAAAAGGGGGATGATAAACGTCAAAATTTTGCAAAATTCGATGATTTTTAGTACGAAACAAAATGCAAGAAAACTTGCTTAAAATGCAATATTAGGCGAGAATCTGAGATATGAAGGCCAAATCACATATCGTGATACTATATGAAATAGTATCGAAATATTGGTAAAAATGAATATACTTACGTAATATCAAACTACATAAAAAACGTGAAAAAAGTAACTATTACGCCAAATTTGTGGATTTTAACTTCGAATCATAAAGCGAGGTTTCGTATTATTTAGATCCAAGAAAAGACATATGACAATGTTGTTTCCAATACAAATGATAAAAATCAATGTGTTTTCATTAGAATTGACTAAAATGTTCCTGATTTTCCGTTTATATTACTGGTGTAAGATGTACACGTAAAACCGCTCTATTCCGGCTGAAACGTCGATATATGCAATAAAAACCGAACTTCTCCCCTTTTCAATATCTTACTCAGTATTTCAACGAGTAACAAATAGATGATTGAAAATGAAGTATTTAAGGTTATTATCTAATCAATTATGTGTTTGTCTCATTTTTCCCGTATATTCAATGAATTAATAACAATAAACTGGAAATTCACAAAAACATTGAAAAACAGCAAAATATTGCCTAATTCGATGATATTTTGTTTATATCACATAAACTAAAAAGGGGATGATAAACGTCAAAATATTAATAAATTCGATGATTTTTAGTACGAAACAAAATGCAAGAAAACTTGCTTAAAATGCAATATTAGGCGAAATTCTGAGATTTGAAAGCCAAGTCACGTATCGTGATGCTACATGAAATAGTATCGAAATAATGGTAAAAATGAATATATTTATGTAATATCAAACTACATTAAAAACGTGAAAAAAGACACTATTATACCATATTTGAGGAATTTATCTTCGTATCATAAAGCAAGGTTTCATATTATTTAGATGCAACAAAAGACATGACAATGTTGTTTCCAATACAAATGATAAAAATCAATGTGTTTTCATTAGAATTAACTAAAATGTTCCTGATTTTCCGTTTATATTACCGATGGAAGATGTACACGTAAAACCGCTCTATTCCGGCTGAAACGTCGATATATGCAATAAAAACCGATCTTCTCCCCTTTTTAATATCTTACTCAGTATTTCAACGAGTAACAAATAGATGATTGAAAATGAAGTATTTAAGGTTATTATCTAATCAATTATGTGTTTGTCTCATTTTTCCCGTATATTCAATGAATTAATAACAATAAACTGGAAATTCACAAAAACATTGAAAAACAGCAAAATATTGCCTAATTCGATGATATTTTGTTTATATCACATAAAGTAAAAAGGGGATGATAAACGTCAAAATATTAATAACTTCGATGATTTTTAGTACGAAACAATATGCAAGAAAACTTGCTTAAAATGCAATATTAGGCGAAATTTTGAGATTTGAAAGCCAAGTCACATATCGTGATACTACATGAAATAGTATCGAAATAATGGTAAAAATGAATATATTTATGTAATATCAAACTACATTAAAAACGTGAAAAAAGACACTATTATACCAAATTTGAGGAATTTATCTTCGTATCATAAAGCAAGGTTTCATATTATTTAGATCCAAGAAAAGACATGACAATGTTGTTTCCAATACAAATGATAAAAATAAATGTGTTTTCATTAGAATTAACTAAAATGTTCCTGATTTTCCGTTTATATTACCGATGGAAGATGTACACGTAAAACCGCTCTATTCAGGCTGAAACGTCGATATATGCAATAAAAACCGAACTTCTCCCCTTTTCAATATCTTACTCAGTATTTCAACGAGTAACAAATAGATGATTGAAAATGAAGTATTTAAGGTTATTATCTAATCAATTATGTGTTTGTCTCATTTTTCCCGTATATTCAATGAATTAATAACAATAAACTGGAAATTCACAAAAACATTGAAAAACAGCAAAATATTGCCTAATTCGATGATATTTTGTTTATATCACATAAAGGAAAAGGGGATGATAAACGTCAAAATATTGCTAAATTCGATGATGTTTAGTAAGAAACAAAATGCAAGAAAACTTGCCTAAAATGCAATATTATTCGAAAATCTGAGATATGAAGGCCAAATCATATATCGTGATACTACATGAAATAGTATCGAAATATTGGTAAAAATGAATATACTTACGTAATATCAAACTACATAAAAAACGTGAAAAAAGTCACTATTACGCCAAATTTGTGGATTTTAACTTCGAATCATAAAGCGAGGTTTCGTATTATTTAGATCCAAGAAAAGACATATGACAATGTTGTTTCCAATACAAATGATAAAAATCAATGTGTTTTCATTAGAATTGACTAAAATGTTCCTGATTTTCCGTTTATATTACCGATGGAAGATGTACACGTAAAACCGCTCTATTCCGGCTGAAACGTCGAAATATGCAATAAAAACCGAACTTCTCCCCTTTTCCATATCTTTCTCAGTATTTCAACGAGAAACAAATAGATGATTGAAAATGAAGTACTTAAGGTTATTATCTAATCAATTATGTGTTTGTCTCATTTTTATCGTATATTTCATGAATAATAACAATAAACTAGAAATTCACAAAAACGTTGAAAAAACGCAAAATATTGCTTAATTCGATGATATTTTGTTTATATCACATTAAAGAAAAGGGGGATGATAAACGTCAAAATATTACTAAATTCGATGATTTTTAGTACGAAACAAAATGCAAGAAAACTTGCTTAAAAAGCAATATTATGCGAAATTCTGAGATTTGAAGGCCAAATCACATATCGTGATACTACATGAAATAGTATCGAAATATTGGTAAAAATGAATATATTTATGTAATATCAAACTACATTAAAAACGTGAAAAAAGACTATTATTCCAAATTTGAGGGTTTTAACTTCGAATCATAGAGCGAGCTTTTGTATTATTTAGATCCAAGAAAAGACATATGACAATGTTGTTTCCAATACAAATGATAAAAATCAATGTGTTTTCATTAGAATTAACTAAAATGTTCCTGATTTTTCGTTTATATTACCGATGGAAGATGTACACGTAAAACCGAACAATTCCGGATGAAACGTCGATATATGCAATAAAAACCGAACTTCTCCCCTTTTCCATATCTTACTCAGTATTTCAACGAGAAACAAATAGATGATTGAAAATGAAGTATTTAAGGTTATTATCTAATCAATTATGTGTTTGTCTCATTTTTATCGTATATATAATGAATTAGTAACAATAAACTGGAAATTCACAAAAACGTTGAAAAACAGCAAAATATTGCCTAATTCGATGATATTTTGTTTATATCACATAAAGGAAAAGGGATGATAAACGTCAAAATTTTGCTAAATTCGATGATTTTTAGTACGAAACAAAATGCAAGAAAACTTGCTTCAAATGCAATATTATGCGAAATTCTGAGATTTAAAGGCCAAATCAAATATCGTGATACTACATGAAATAGTGTCAAAATATTGGTAAAAATGAATATATTTATGTAATATCAAACTACATCAAAAACGTGAAAAAAGACACTATTATACCATATTTGGGGAAATTAACTTCGAATCATAAAGCGAGGTTTCGTATTATTTAGATCCAAGAATAGACATATGACAATGTTGTTTCTAATACAAATGATACAAATCAATGTTTTCGTTAGAATGAACTAAAATGTTCCTGATTTTCCGTTTATATTACCGATGGAAGATGTTCACGTAAAACCGCTCTATTCCGGCTGAAACGTCGATATATGCAATAATAACCGAACTTCTCCCATTTTCCATATCCTACTCAGTATTTCAACGAGAAACAAACAGATGATTGAAAAAGAAGTATTTAAGGTTATTATCTAATCAATTATGTGTTTGTCTAATTTTTATCGTATATATCATGAATTAATAACAATAAACTGGAAATTCACAAAAACGTTGAAAAACAGCAAAATATTGCCTAATTCGATGATATTTTGTTTATATCAAATTAAGGAAAAGGGGGTTGATAAACGTCGAAATATTACTAAATTCGATGATTTTTAGTACGAAACAAAATGCAAGAAAACTTGCTTAAAATGCAATATTAGGCGAGAATCTGAGATATGAAGGCCAAATCACATATCGTGATACTACATGAAATAGTATCGAAATATTGGTAAAAATGAATATACTTACGTAAGATCAAACTACATAAAAAACGTGAAAAAGTCACTATTACGCCAAATTTGTGGATTTTAACTTCGAATCATAAAGCGAGGTTTCGTATTATTTAGATCCAAGAAAAGACATATGACAATATTGTTTCCAATACAAATGATAAAAATCAATGTGTTTTCATTAGAATTGACTAAAATGTTCCTGATTTTCCGTTTATATTACCGATGGAAGATGTACACGTAAAACTGTGTACTATTCCGGCTGAAACGTCGATATATGCAATAAAAACCGAACTTCTTCCCTTTTCCATATCTTACTCAGTATTTCAACGAGAAACAAATAGATGATTGAAAATGAAGTATTTATGGTTATTATCTAATCAATTATGTGTTTGTCTCATTTTTATCGTATATTTCAAGAATAATAACAATAAACTAGAAATTCACAAAAACGTTGAAAAAACGCAAAATATTGCCTAATTCGATGATATTTTGTTTATATAACATTAAAGAAAAGGGGGATGATAAACGTCAAAATATTACTAAATTCGATGATTTTTAGTACGAAACAAAATGCAAGAAAACTTGCTTAAAATGCAATATTATGCGAAATTCTGAGATTTGAAGGCCAAATCACATATTGTGATACTACATGAAGTAGTATCGAAATATTGTTAAAAATTAATATATTTATGTAACATCAAACTACATGAAAAACGTGAAAAAAGTCACTATTATGCCAAAGAGAGGCTTAAGAGAGTGATGCAGAGGCTCAAAAGAGTAATGCAGAGGCTTATGAGAATGATGTAGAGGCTTAAGAGAGAGATGCAGAGGCTCAAGAGAATGATGCAGAGGCTCAAGAGAGGGATGCAGAGGATCGAGGGAGGGATGCAGAGGCTTAAGAGAGTGATGCAGAGGCTCAAGAGAGTGATGTAGACTCTCAAGAGTGTGATGTAGAGGCTCAAGAGAGTGATGCAGAGGCTCAAGAGAGTGATGCAGAATATCATGAGAGTGATACAGAGGCTCAGGAGAGTGATGCAGAAGATCAAGAGGGGTATGCAGAGGCTTAAGAGAGTGATGCAGAGGCCGAATAGAGTGATGCAGAGGCTTAAGAGAGTGATAACATCCCAAATTCTACACTTGAGCCATATTTTGGATTCAAATTCTGGCTCTCTGCACGTATTTGCAGTTTGAAATTACGACTTTTTATGCAGAAAATAGGCCAATTACTGAAGGTCAGGTCAGGTCAGGTTGTGTCAGGTCAGGTTGAATCAGGTCAGGTAGCGTCAGATCAGGTTGCGTCAGGTCAGGTTGTGTCAGGTCAGGTTGCGTCAGGTCAGGTTGTGTCAGGTCAGGTTGCGTCAGGTCAGGTAACGTCTGGTCAGGTTGCGTCAGGTCAGGTTGCATCAGGTCAGGTTGTATCAGGTCAGGTTTCGTCAGGTCAGGTAGCATCAGGTCAGGTTGCGTCAGGTAAGGTTGCGTCAGGTCAGGTTGTGTCAGGTCAGGTTGCGTCAGGTCAGGTAGCGTCAGGTCAGGTCTGGTTGCGTCAGGTTAGGTTGCGTCAGGTCAGGTTGCGTCAGGTCAGGTAGGGTCAGGTTAAGTTGCGTCAGGTCAGGTTGCGTCAGGTCAGGTTGCGTCAGGTCAGGTTGCGTCAGGTCAGGTAGGGTCAGGTCAGGTAGCGTCAGGTCAGGTTGCGTCAGGTCAGGTAGCGTCAGGTCAGGTCAGGTTAGGTTGCGTCAAGCCAGGTTGCGTCAGGTCAGGTAGCGTCAGGTCAGGTTGCGTCAGGTCAGGTAGTGCCAGGTCAGGTTGTATCAGGTCAGGTTGCGTCAGGCCATGAAATAGTATCGAAATATTGTTAAAAATTAATATATTTATGTAATATCAAACTACATGAAAAACGTGAAAAAATTCACTATTATACCAAATTTGAGGAATTTAACTTCGAATCATAAAGCGAGGTTTCATATTATTTAGATCCAAGAAAAGACATATGACAATGTTGTTTCCAATACAAATGATAAAAATCAAGGTGTTTTCATTAGAATTAACTAAAATGTTCCTGATTTTCCGTTTATATTACCGATGGAAGATGTACACGTAAAACCGCTCTATTCCGGCTGAAACGTCGATATATGCAATAAAAACCGAACTTCTCCCCTTTTCAATATCTTACTCAGTATTTCAACGAGTAACAAATAGATGACTGAAAATGAAGTATTTAAGGTTATTATCTAATCAATTATGTGTTTGTCTCATTTTTCCCGTATATTCAATGTATTAATAACAATAAACTGGAAATTCACAAAAACATTGAAAAACAGCAAAATTTTGCCTAATTCGATGATATTTTGTTTATATCACATAAAGTAAAAAGGGGATGATAAACGTCAAAATATTAATAAATTCGATGATTTTTAGTACGAAACAAAATGCAAGAAAACTTTCTTAAAATGCAATATTATGCGAAATTCTGAGAATTGAAGGCCAAATCACATATCGTGATACTACATGAAATAGTATCGAAATATTGGTAAAAATGAATATATTTATGTAATATCAAACTACATGAAAAACGTGAAAAAAGTTACTATTATACCAAATTTGAGGATTTTAACTTCGAATCATAAAGCGAGGTTTCGTATTATTTAGATCCAAGAAAAGACATGACAATGTTGTTTCCAATACAAATGATAAAAATCAATGTGTTTTCATTAGAATTGACTAAAATGTTCCTGATTTTCCGTTTATATTACCGATGGAAGATGCACACGTAAAACCGCTCTATTCCGGCTGAAACGTCGATATATGCAATAAAAACCGAACTTCTCCCCTTTTCCATATCTTACTCAGTATTTCAACGAGAAACAAATAGATGATTGAAAAAGAAGTATTTAAGGTTATTATCAAATCAATTATGTGTTTGTCTCATTTTTATCGTATATATCATGAATTAATAACAATTAACTGGAAATTCACAAAAACGTTGAAAAACAGCAAAATATTGCCTAATTCGATGATATTTTGTTTATATCACATTAAGGAAAAGGGGGATGATAAACGTAAAAATATTACTAAATTCGATGATTTTTAGTACGAAACAAAATGCAAGAAAACTTGCTTAAAATGCAATATTAGGTGAGAATCTGAGATATGAAGGCCAAATCACATATTGTGATACATAAATGTCATTCTCATGAGCCTCTGCATTACTCTTTTGAGCCTCTGCATCACTCTCTTATGCCTCTGCATCACTCTCGTAAGCCTCTGCATCCCTCTCTTGAACTCCTGCATCCCTCTCATGAGCCTCTGCATCCCTCTCCTGAGCCTTTGCATCACTCTCTTAAGCCTCTGCATCCCTCTCTTGAGCCTCTGCATCACTCTCGTAAGCCTCTGCATCACTCTAATGAGCCTCTGCATAACTCTCTTCAGTCTCTGCATCACTCTCTTGAGCCTCTGTATCCATCTCTTGAGCGTCTGCAACACTCTCTTCAGCCTCTGCATCACTCTCGTAAGCCTCTGCATCAGTCTCTTGAGCCTCAGCACAACTCTTTTTAGCCTCTGCATCACTCTCTTGAGCCTCTGTATCCATCTCTTGAGCGTCTGCAACACTCTCTTCAGCCTCTGCATCACTCTCTTAAACCTCTGCATCACTCTCTTCGGCCTCTGCATCACTCTCTTAAGCCTCTGCTTACCTCTCTTGATCCTCTGCATCACTCTCTTGAGCCTCTGCATCACTCTCATGATCCTCTGCATCACTCTCTTGAGCCTCTGCATCACTCTCTTGAACCTCTACATCACACTCTTGAGCCTCTGCATCACTCTCTTGATCCTCTGCATCGCTCTCTTAAGCCTCTGCATCCCTCAATTGATCCTCTGCATCACTCTTTTGAGCCTCTGCATCATCCTCTTGAGCTTCTGCATCCCTCTCTTAAGCCTATACATCATTCTCTTGTGCCTCTGCATTACTCTTTTGAGCCTCTGCATCACTCTCTTAAGCCTCTGCATCGCTCTCTTCACCCTCTGCATCACTCTCTTTAGCCTCTGCATCCCTCTCTGAAGCCTCAGCATCTCTCTCTTAAGCCTCTGCATCACTCTCTTGAGCCTCTGCATCCCTCTCTTGAACTCCTGCATCCCTCTCATGAGCCTCTGCATCCCTCTCTTGAACTCCTGCATCCCTCTCATGAGCCTCTGCATCCCTCTATTCAGCCTTTGCATCTCTCTCCTAAGCATCTGCATCACTCTCTTAGGCCCCTGCATCCCTCTCTTGAGCCTCTCCATCACTCTCCTCATCCTCTGCATCCCTCTCTTGAGCATCTGCATCACTCTCCTAGGCCCCTGCATCCTTCTCTTAGCCTCTCCATCACTTTCTTGAGCCTCTGCATCAACCTCTTAATCCCCTGCATCACTATTCTGAGCCTTTGCATCACTTTCTTAAGCCTCTGCAACCCTTTCTTGAGCCTCTGCATCCCTCACTTGAACTCCTGCATCCCTCTCATGAGCCTCTGCATCCCTCTCCTGAGCCTTTGCATCACTCTCTTAAGCCTCTGCATCCTTTTATTGAGCCTCTGCATCCCTCTCTTGAGCCCCTGCATCCCTCTCTAGAGCCTCTGCATCCCTCTCCTGAGCCTCTGCATCCCTCTCTTAAGCCTCTGCATCAATCTCTTGAGCCTCTGCATCACTCTCGTAAGGCTGTGCACCATTCTCTTGAGCCTCTGCATAACTCTCTTGAGTCTTTGCATCACTCTCTTGAGCCTCTGCATCCCTCTCTTGAGCCTCTGATACACTCTCTTCAGCCTCTGCATCACTCTCTTAAGCCTCTGCATCACTCTCTTAAGCTTCTGCATCACTATTCTGAGCCTCTGCATCACTCTCTTAAGCCTCTGCATCACTCTCTTAAGCCTCTGCATCCCTCTCCTGAACTCCTGCATCCCTCTCATGAGCCTCTGCATCCCTCTCCTGAGCCTTTGCATCACTCTCTTAAGCCTCTGCATCCCTTTCTTGAGCCTCTGCATCACTCTCGTAAGCCTCTGCATCACTCTAATGAGCCTCTGCATAACTCTCTTGAGTCTCTGCATCACTCTCTTGAGCCACTTTATCCCTCTCTTGAGCCTCTGCAACACTCTCTTCAGCCTTTGCATCCCTTTCTTGAGCCTCTGCATCACTCTCGTAAGCCTCTGCATCACTCTAATGAGCCTCTGCATAACTCTCTTGAGTCTCTGCATCACTCTCTTGAGCCTCTGTATCCCTCTCTTGAGCCTCTGCAACACTCTCTTCAGCCTCTGCAACACTCTCTTCAGCCTTTGCATCACTCTTGTAAACCTCTGAATCACTCTCGTGAGCCTCTCCATCAATCTCTTGAGCCCCTGCATCCCTCTATTGAGCCTCTGCATCCCTCTCTTGAGCCCCTTAAACCCTCTCTAGAGCCTCTGCATCACTCTCTTTAGCCTCTGCATCACTCTCTTGAGCTCCTGCATCTCTCTCTTAAGCCTCTGCATCACTCTCTTCAGCCTCTGCATCCCTCTCGTAAGCCTCTGCATCACTCTATAAGCCTCTGCATCACTCTCTTAAGCCTCTGCATACCTCTCTTCAGCCACTGCATCACTCTCTTGAGCCTCGGCATCACTCTCATAAGCCTCTGCATCACTCTCTTGAGCCTCTGCATCACTCTCTTAAGTCTCTGCATACCTCTCTTGAGCCACTGCATCACTCTCTTGAGCCTCTGCATCACTCTCTTGAGCCTCTGCATCACTCTCTTGAGCCTTTGCATCACTTGTGTGAGCCTCTGCATCCCTCTCTTAAGCCTCTGCATCACTCTCTTGAGCCACTGCATCACTTTCTTGAGCCTCTGCATCACTTTCTTGAGCCTCTGCATCACTCTCTTGAGCCTCTTCATCAATCTCTTGAGCCTCTGCATCCCTCTCTTAAGCCTCTGCATCACTCTCTTTAGCCTCTGCATCACTCTCTTAAGCCTCTGCATCCCGCAATTGATTATCTGCATCACTCTCGTAAGCCTCTGCATCAGTCTCTTGAGCCTCTGCACAACACTTTTTAGCCTCTGCATCACTCTCTTAAGCCTCTGCATCTCTCTCCTGAGCATCTGCAACACTCTCTTCAGCAACTGCATCACTCTCTTAAGCCTCTGCATCACTCTCTTCGGCCTCTGCATCATTCTCTTAAGCCTCTGCTTACCTCTCTTGAACATCTGCATCACTCTCTTGAGCCTCTGCATCACTCTCATGATATTCTGCATCACTCTCTTGAGCCTCTGCATCACACTCTTGAGCCTCTGCATCACTCTCTTGAGCCTCTGCATCACTCTCTTAAGCCTCTGCATCCCTCCCTTGATCCTCTGCATCACTCTCTTGAGACTCTGCATCATTCTCTTGAGCCTCTGCATCCCTCTCTTAAGCCTCTACATCATTCTCATTAGCCTCTGCATTACTCTTTTGAGCCTCTGCATCACTCTCTTAAGCCTCTGCATCTCTCTCTTCACCCTCTGCATCACTCTCTTTAGCCTCTGCATCCCTCTCTGGAGCCTCAGCATCTCTCTCTTAAGCCTCTGCATCACTCTCTTGAGCCTCTGCATCCCTCTCTTGAACTCCTGCATCCCTCTCATGAGCCTCTGCATCCCTCTCTTGAACTCCTGCATCCCTCTCATGAGCCTCTGCATCCCTCTATTCAGCCTTTGCATCACTCTCCTAAGCATCTGCATCACTCTCTTAGGCCCCTGCATCCCTCTCTTGAGCCTCGCCATCACTCTCTTCATCCTCTGCATCCCCTCTCTTGAGCATCTGCATCACTCTCCTGGGCCCCTGCATCCTTCTCTTAGCCTCTCCATCACTTTCTTGAGCCTCTGCATCAACCTCTTAAACCTCTGCATCACTATTCTGAGCCTTTGCATCACTTTCTTAAGCCTCTGCATCCCTTTCTTGAGCCTCTGCATCCCTCACTTGAACTCCTGCATCCCTCTCATGAGCCTCTGCATCCCTCTCCTGAGCCTTTGCATCACTCTCTTAAGCCTCTGCATCCTATTATTGAGCCTCTGCATCCCTCTCTTGAGCCCCTGCATCCCTCTCTTGAGCCTCTGCATCACTCTCGTAAGCCTCTGCATCACTCTCTTAAGCCTCTGCATCCCTCTCCTGAACTCCTGCATCCCTCTCATGAGCCTCTGCATCCCTCTCCTGAGCCTTTGCATCACTCTCTTAAGCCTCTGCATCCCTTTCTTGAGCCTCTGCATCACTCTCGTAAGCCTCTGCATCACTCTAATGAGCCTCTGCATAACTCTCTTGAGTCTTTGCATCACTCTCTTGAGCCACTTTATCCCTCTCTTAAGCCTCTGCATCCCTCAATTGATCCTCTGCATCACTCTTTTGAGCCTCTGCATCATCCTCTTGAGCCTCTGCATCCCTCTCTTAAGCCTATACATCATTCTCTTGTGCCTCTGCATTACTCTTTTGAGCCTCTGCATCACTCTCTTAAGCCTCTGCATCGCTCTCTTCACCCTCTGCATCACTCTCTTTAGCCTCTGCATCCCTCTCTGAAGCCTCAGCATCTCTCTCTTAAGCCTCTGCATCACTCTCTTGAGCCTCTGCATCCCTCTCTTGAACTCCTGCATCCCTCTCATGAGCCTCTGCATCCCTCTCTTGAACTCCTGCATCCCTCTCATGAGCCTCTGCATCCCTCTATTCAGCCTTTGCATCTCTCTCCTAAGCATCTGCATCACTCTATTAGGCCCCTGCATCCCTCTCTTGAGCCTCTCCATCACTCTCTTCATCCTCTGCATCCCTCTCTTGAGCATCTGCATCACTCTCCTACGCCCCTGCATCCTTCTCTTAGCCTCTCCATCACTTTCTTGAGCCTCTGCATCAACCTCTTAATCCTCTGCATCACTATTCTGAGCCTTTGCATCACTTTCTTAAGCCTCTGCAACCCTTTCTTGAGCCTCTGCATCCCTCACTTGAACTCCTGCATCCCTCTCATGAGCCTCTGCATCCCTCTCCTGAGCCTTTGCATCACTCTCTTAAGCCTCTGCATCCTTTTATTGAGCCTCTGCATCCCTCTCTTGAGCCCCTGCATCCCTCTCTAGAGCCTCTGCATCCCTCTCCTGAGCCTCTGCATCCCTCTCTTAAGCCTCTGCATCAATCTCTTGAGCCTCTGCATCACTCTCGTAAGGCTCTGCACCATTCTCTTGAGCCTCTGCATAACTCTCTTGAGTCTTTGCATCACTCTCTTGAGCCTCTGCATCCCTCTCTTGAGCCTCTGATACACTCTCTTCAGCCTCTGCATCACTCTCTTAAGCCTCTGCATCACTCTCTTAAGCTTCTGCATCACTATTCTGAGCCTCGGCATCACTCTCTTAAGCCTCTGCATCACTCTCTTAAGCCTCTGCATCCCTCTCCTGAACTCCTGCATCCCTCTCATGAGCCTCTGCATCCCTCTCCTGAGCCTTTGCATCACTCTCTTAAGCCTCTGCATCCCTTTCTTGAGCCTCTGCATCACTCTCGTAAGCCTCTGCATCACTCTAATGAGCCTCTCCATAACTCTCTTGAGTCTCTGCATCACTCTCTTGAGCCACTTTATCCCTCTCTTGAGCCTCTGCAACACTCTCTTCAGCCTTTGCATCCCTTTCTTGAGCCTCTGCATCACTCTCGTAAGCCTCTGCATCACTCTAATGAGCCTCTGCATAACTCTCTTGAGTCTCTGCATCACTCTCTTGAGCCTCTGTATCCCTCTCTTGAGCCTCTGCAACACTCTCTTCAGCCTCTGCAACACTCTCTTCAGCCTTTGCATCACTCTTGTAAACCTCTGAATCACTCTCGTGAGCCTCTCCATCAATCTCTTGAGCCCCTGCATCCCTCTATTGAGCCTCTGCATCCCTCTCTTGAGCCCCTTAAACCCTCTCTAGAGCCTCTGCATCACTCTCTTTAGCCTCTGCATCACTCTCTTGAGCTCCTGCATCTCTCTCTTAAGCCTCTGCATCACTCTCTTCAGCCTCTGCATCCCTCTCGTAAGCCTCTGCATCACTCTATAAGCCTCTGCATCACTCTCTTAAGCCTCTGCATACCTCTCTTGAGCCACTGCATCACTCTCTTGAGCCTCGGCATCACTCTCATAAGCCTCTGCATCACTCTCTTGAGCCTCTGCATCACTCTCTTAAGCCTCTGCATACCTCTCTTGAGCCACTGCATCACTCTCTTGAGCCTCTGCATCACTCTCTTGAGCCTCTGCATCACTCTCTTGAGCCTTTGCATCACTTGTGTGAGCCTCTGCATCCCTCTCTTAAGCCTCTGCATCACTCTCTTGAGCCACTGCATCACTTTCTTGAGCCTCTGCATCACTTTCTTGAGCCTCTGCATCACTCTCTTGAGCCTCTTCATCAATCTCTTGAGCCTCTGCATCCCTCTCTTAAGCCTCTGCATCACTCTCTTTAGCCTCTGCATCACTCTCTTAAGCCTCTGCATCCCGCAATTGATTATCTGCATCACTCTCGTAAGCCTCTGCATCAGTCTCTTGAGCCTCTGCACAACACTTTTTAGCCTCTGCATCACTCTCTTAAGCCTCTGCATCTCTCTCCTGAGCATCTGCAACACTCTCTTCAGCAACTGCATCACTCTCTTAAGCCTCTGCATCATTCTCTTCGGCCTCTGCATCATTCTCTTAAGCCTCTGCTTACCTCTTAAGCCTCTGCTTACCTCTCTTGAACATCTGCATCACTCTCTTGAGCCTCTGCATCACTCTCATGATATTCTGCATCACTCTCTTGAGCCTCTGCATCACACTCTTGAGCCTCTGCATCACTCTCTTGAGCCTCTGCATCACTCTCTTAAGCCTCTGCATCCCTCCCTTGATCCTCTGCATCACTCTCTTGAGACTCTGCGTCATTCTCTTGAGCCTCTGCATCCCTCTCTTAAGCCTCTACATCATTCTCATTAGCCTCTGCATTACTCTTTTGAGCCTCTGCATCACTCTCTTAAGCCTCTGCATCTCTCTCTTCACCCTCTGCATCACTCTCTTTAGCCTCTGCATCCCTCTCTGGAGCCTCAGCATCTCTCTCTTAAGCCTCTGCATCACTCTCTTGAGCCTCTGCATCCCTCTCTTGAACTCCTGCATCCCTCTCATGAGCCTCTGCATCCCTCTCTTGAACTCCTGCATCCCTCTCATGAGCCTCTGCATCCCTCTATTCAGCCTTTGCATCACTCTCCTAAGCATCTGCATCACTCTCTTAGGCCCCTGCATCCCTCTCTTGAGCCTCGCCATCACTCTCTTCATCCTCTGCATCCCTCTCTTGAGCATCTGCATCACTCTCCTGGGCCCCTGCATCCTTCTCTTAGCCTCTCCATCACTTTCTTGAGCCTCTGCATCAACCTCTTAAACCTCTGCATCACTATTCTGAGCCTTTGCATCACTTTCTTAAGCCTCTGCATCCCTTTCTTGAGCCTCTGCATCCCTCACTTGAACTCCTGCATCCCTCTCATGAGCCTCTGCATCCCTCTCCTGAGCCTTTGCATCACTCTCTTAAGCCTCTGCATCCTTTTATTGAGCCTCTGCATCCCTCTCTTGAGCCCCTGCATCCCTCTCTTGAGCCTCTGCATCACTCTCGTAAGCCTCTGCATCACTCTCTTAAGCCTCTGCATCCCTCTCCTGAACTCCTGCATCCCTCTCATGAGCCTCTGCATCCCTCTCCTGAGCCTTTGCATCACTCTCTTAAGCCTCTGCATCCCTTTCTTGAGCCTCTGCATCACTCTCGTAAGCCTCTGCATCACTCTAATGAGCCTCTGCATAACTCTCTTGAGTCTTTGCATCACTCTCTTGAGCCACTTTATCCCTCTCTTGAGCCTCTGCAACACTCTCTTCAGCCTTTGCATCCCTTTCTTGAGCCTCTGCATCACTCTCGTAAGCCTCTGCATCACTCTAATGAGCCTCTCCATAACTCTCTTGAGTCTCTGCATCACTCTCTTGAGCCTCTGTATCCCTCTCTTGAGCCTCTGCAACACTCTCTTCAGCCTCTGCAACACTCTCTTCAGCCTTTGCATCACTCTTGTAAACCTCTGAATCACTCTCGTGAGCCTCTCCATCAATCTCTTGAGCCCCTGCATCCCTCTATTGAGCCTCTGCATCCCTCTCTTGAGCCCCTTAAACCCTCTCTAGAGCCTCTGCATCACTCTCTTTAGCCTCTGCATCACTCTCTTGAGCTCCTGCATATCTCTCTTAAGCCTCTGCATCACTCTCTTCAGCCTCTGCATCCCTCTCGTAAGCCTCTGCATCACTCTATAAGCCTCTGCATCACTCTCTTAAGCCTCTGCATACCTCTCTTGAGCCACTGCATCACTCTCTTGAGCCTCGGCATCCCTCTCATAAGCCTCTGCATCACTCTCTTGAGCCTCTGCATCACTCTCTTAAGCCTCTGCATACCTCTCTTGAGCCACTGCATCACTCTCTTGAGCCTCTGCATCACTCTCTTGAGCCTCTGCATCACTCTCTTGAGCCTTTGCATCACTTGTGTGAACCTCTGCATCCCTCTCTTAAGCCTCTGCATCACTCTCTTGAGCCACTGCATCACTTTCTTGAGCCTCTGCATCACTTTCTTGAGCCTCTGCATCACTCTCTTGAGCCTCTTCATCAATCTCTTGAGCCTCTGCATCCCTCTCTTAAGCCTCTGCATCACTCTCTTTAGCCTCTGCATCACTCTCTTAAGCCTCTGCATCCCGCAATTGATTATCTGCATCACTCTCGTAAGCCTCTGCATCAGTCTCTTGAGCCTCTGCACAACACTTCTTAGCCTCTGCATCACTCTCTTAAGCCTCTGCATCTCTCTCCTGAGCATCTGCAACACTCTCTTCAGCCACTGCATCACTCTCTTAAGCCTCTGCATCACTCTCTTCGGCCTTTGCATCATTCTCTTAAGCCCCTGCTTACCTCTCTTGATCCTCTGCATCACTCTATTGAGCCTCTGCATCACTCTCATGATATTCTGCATCACTCTCTTGAGCCTCTGCATCACACTCTTGAGCCTCTGCATCACTCTCTTGAGCCTCTGCATCACTCTCTTAAGCCTCTGCATCCCTCCCTTGATCCTCTGCATCACTCTCTTGAGACTCAGCATCATTCTCTTGAGCCTCTGCATCCCTCTCTTAAGCCTCTACATCATTCTCATTAGCCTCTGCATTACTCTTTTGAGCCTCTGCATCACTCTCTTAAGCCTCTGCATCTCTCTCTTCACCCTCTGCATCACTCTCTTTAGCCTCTGCATCCCTCTCTGGAGCCTCAGCATCTCTCTCTTAAGCCTCTGCATCACTCTCTTGAGCCTCTGCATCCCTCTCTTGAACTCCTGCATCCCTCTCATGAGCCTCTGCATCCCTCTCTTGAACTCCTGCATCCCTCTCATGAGCCTCTGCATCCCTCTATTCAGCCTTTGCATCACTCTCCTAAGCATCTGCATCACTCTCTTAGGCCCCTGCATCCCTCTCTTGAGCCTCTCCATCACTCTCTTCATCCTCTGCATCCCTCTCTTGAGCATCTGCATCACTCTCCTGGGCCCCTGCATCCTTCTCTTAGCCTCTCCATCACTTTCTTGAGCCTCTGCATCAACCTCTTAAGCCTCTGCATCACTATTCTGAGCCTTTGCATCACTTTCTTAAGCCTCTGCATCCCTTTCTTGAGCCTCTGCATCCCTCACTTGAACTCCTGCATCCCTCTCATGAGCCTCTGCATCCCTCTCCTGAGCCTTTGCATCACTCTCTTAAGCCTCTGCATCACTCTCTTCAGCCTCTGCATCCCTCTCGTAAGCCTCTGCATCACTCTATAAGCCTCTGCATCACTCTCTTAAGCCTCTGCATACCTCTCTTGAGCCACTGCATCACTCTCTTGAGCCTCGGCATCCCTCTCATAAGCCTCTGCATCACTCTCTTGAGCCTCTGCATCTCTCTCTTAAGCCTTTGCATACCTCTCTTGAGCCACTGCATCACTCTCTTGAGCCTCTGCATCACTCTCTTGAGCCTTTGCATCACTTGTGTGAGCCTCTGCATCCCTCTCTTAAGCCTCTGCATCACTCTCTTGAGCCACTGCATCACTTTCTTGAGCCTCTGCATCACTTTCTTGAGCCTCTGCATCACTCTCTTGAGCCTCTTCATCAATCTCTTGAGCCTCTGCATCCCTCTCTTAAGCCTCTGCATCACTCTCTTTAGCCTCTGCATCACTCTCTTAAGCCTCTGCATCCCGCAATTGATTATCTGCATCACTCTCGTAAGCCTCTGCATCAGTCTCTTGAGCCTCTGCACAACACTTTTTAGCCTCTGCATCACTCTCTTAAGCCTCTGCATCTCTCTCCTGAGCATCTGCAACACTCTCTTCAGCTACTGCATCACTCTCTTAAGCCTCTGCATCACTCTCTTCGGCCTCTGCATCATTCTCTTAAGCCTCTGCTTACCTCTCTTGATCCTCTGCATCACTCTCTTGAGCCTCTGCATCACTACCATGATATTCTGCATCACTCTCTTGAGCCTCTGCATCACACTCTTGAGCCTCTGCATCACTCTCTTGAGCCTCTGCATCACTCTCTTAAGCCTCTGCATCCCTCCCTTGATCCTCTGCATCTCTCTCTTGAGCCTCTGCATCATTCTCTTGAGCCTCTGCATCCCTCTCTTAAGCCTCTACATCATTCTCATTACCCTCTGCATTACTCTTTTGAGCCTCTGCATCACTCTCTTAAGCCTCTGCATCTCTCTCTTCACCCTCTGCATCACTCTCTTTAGCCTCTGCATCCCTCTCTGGAGCCTCAGCATCCCTCTCTTGAGCCTCTGCAGCACTCTCTTGAGCCTCTGCATCATTCTCTTGAGCCTCTGCATCCCTCTCTTAAGCCTCTGCATCACTCTCTTGAGCCTCTGCATCCCTCTCGTAAGCCTCTGCATCACTCTCTTGAGCCTCTGCACCCATCTCTTGAGCTCCTGCATCCCTCTCATGAGCCTCTGCCTCCCTCTCTTGAACTCCTGCATCCCTCTCATGAGCCTCTGCCTCCCTCTCTTGAACTCCTGCATCCCTCTCATGAGCCTCTGCATCCCTCTATTCAGCATTTGCATCACTCTCTTAAGCCTCTGCATCACTCTCTTGGGCCCCTGCATCCCTCTCTTGAGCCTCTCCATCACTCTCTTCATCCTCTGCATCCCTATCCCTCTCTTGAGCATCTGCATCACTCTCTTGGGCCCCTGCATCCCTCTCTTAGCCTCTCCATCACTTTCTTGAGCCTCTGCAACACCCTCTTAAGCCTCTGCATCCCTATTTCGAGCCTCTGCATCACTTTCTTAAGTTTCTGCAACCCTTTCTTGAGCCTTTGCATCCCTCTCTTGAACTCCTGCATCCCTCTCATGAGCCTCTGCATCCCTCTCCTGAGCCTTTGCATCACTCTCTTAAGCCTCTGCATCCCTCTCTTGAGCCTCTGCATCACTCTCGTAAGCCTCTGCATCACTCTAATGAGCCTCTGCATAACTCTCTTCAGTCTCTGCATCACTCTCTTGAGCCTCTGTATCCATCTCTTGAGCGTCTGCAACACTCTCTTCAGCCTCTGCATCACTCTCGTAAGCCTCTGCATCAGTCTCTTGAGCCTCAGCACAACTCTTTTTAGCCTCTGCATCACTCTCTTGAGCCTCTGCATCCATCTCTTGAGCGTCTGCAACACTCTCTTCAGCCTCTGCATCACTCTCTTAAGCCTCTGCATCACTCTCTTCGGCCTCTGCATCACTCTCTTAAGCCTCTGCTTACCTCTCTTGATCCTCTGCATCACTCTCTTGAGCCTCTGCATCACTCTCATGATCCTCTGCATCACTCTCTTGAGCCTCTGCATCACTCTCTTGAACCTCTACATCACACTCTTGAGCCTCTGCATCACTCTCTTGATCCTCTGCATCGCTCTCTTAAGCCTCTGCATCCCTCAATTGATCCTCTGCATCACTCTTTTGAGCCTCTGCATCATCCTCTTGAGCCTCTGCATCCCTCTCTTAAGCCTATACATCATTCTCTTGTGCCTCTGCATTACTCTTTTGAGCCTCTGCATCACTCTCTTAAGCCTCTGCATCGCTCTCTTCACCCTCTGCATCACTCTCTTTAGCCTCTGCATCCCTCTCTGGAGCCTCAGCATCTCTCTCTTAAGCCTCTGCATCACTCTCTTGAGCCTCTGCATCCCTCTCTTGAACTCCTGCATCCCTCTCATGAGCCTCTGCATCCCTCTCTTGAACTCCTGCATCCCTCTCATGAGCCTCTGCATCCCTCTATTCAGCCTTTGCATCACTCTCCTAAGCATCTGCATCACTCTCTTAGGCCCCTGCATCCCTCTCTTGAGCCTCTCCATCACTCTCTTCATCCTCTGCATCCCTCTCTTGAGCATCTGCATCACTCTCCTGGGCCCCTGCATCCTTCTCTTAGCCTCTCCATCACTTTCTTGAGCCTCTGCATCAACCTCTTAAGCCTCTGCATCACTATTCTGAGCCTTTGCATCACTTTCTTAAGCCTCTGCAACCCTTTCTTGAGCCTCTGCATCCCTCACTTGAACTCCTGCATCCCTCTCATGAGCCTCTGCATCCCTCTCCTGAGCCTTTGCATCACTCTCTTAAGCCTCTGCATCCTTTTATTGAGCCTCTGCATCACTCTCTTGAGCCCCTGCATCCCTCTCTTGAGCCTCTGCATCCCTCTCCTGAGCCTCTGCATCCCTCTCTTAAGCCTCTGCATCAATCTCTTGAGCCTCTGCATCAGTCTCGTAAGGCTCTGCACCATTCTCTTGAGCCTCTGCATAACTCTCTTGAGTCTTTGCATCACTCTCTTGAGCCTCTGCATCCCTCTCTTGAGCCTCTGATACACTTTCTTCAGCCTCTGCATCACTCTCTTAAGCCTCTGCATCACTCTCTTAAGCTTCTGCATCACTATTCTGAGCCTCTGCATCACTCTCTTAAGCCTCTGCATCACTCTCTTAAGCCTCTGCATCCCTCTCCTGAACTCCTGCATCCCTCTCATGAGCCTCTGCATCCCTCTCCTGAGCCTTTGCATCACTCTCTTAAGCCTCTGCATCCCTTTCTTGAGCCTCTGCATCACTCTCGTAAGCCTCTGCATCACTCTAATGAGCCTCTGCATAACTCTCTTGAGTCTCTGCATCACTCTCTTGAGCCACTTTATCCCTCTCTTGAGCCTCTGCAACACTCTCTTCAGCCTTTGCATCCCTTTCTTGAGCCTCTGCATCACTCTCGTAAGCCTCTGCATCACTCTAATGAGCCTCTGCATAACTCTCTTGAGTCTCTGCATCACTCTCTTGAGCCTCTGTATCCCTCTCTTCAGCCTCTGCAACACTCTCTTCAGCCTCTGCAACACTCTCTTCAGCCTTTGCATCACTCTTGTAAACCTCTGAATCACTCTCGTGAGCCTCTCCATCAATCTCTTGAGCCCCTGCATCCCTCTATTGAGCCTCTGCATCCCTCTCTTGAGCCCCTTAAACCCTCTCTAGAGCCTCTGCATCACTCTCTTTAGCCTCTGCATCACTCTCTTGAGCTCCTGCATCTCTCTCTTAAGCCTCTGCATCACTCTCTTCAGCCTCTGCATCCCTCTCGTAAGCCTCTGCATCACTCTATAAGCCTCTGCATCACTCTCTTAAGCCTCTGCATACCTCTCTTGAGCCACTGCATCACTCTCTTGAGCCTCGGCATCACTCTCATAAGCCTCTGCATCACTCTCTTGAGCCTCTGCATCACTCTCTTAAGCCTCTGCATCCCTCTCTTGAGCCACTGCATCACTCTCTTGAGCCTCTGCATCACTCTCTTGAGCCTCTGCATCACTCTCTTGAGCCTTTGCATCACTTGTGTGAGCCTCTGCATCCCTCTCTTAAGCCTCTGCATCACTCTCTTGAGCCACTGCATCACTTTCTTGAGCCTCTGCATCACTTTCTTGAGCCTCTGCATCACTCTCTTGAGCCTCTTCATCAATCTCTTGAGATTCTGCATCCCTCTCTTAAGCCTCTGCATCACTCTCTTTAGCCTTTGCATCACTCTCTTAAGCCTCTGCATCCCGCAATTGATTATCTGCATCACTCTCGTAAGCCTCTGCATCAGTCTCTTGAGCCTCTGCACAACACTTTTTAGCCTCTGCATCACTCTCTTAAGCCTCTGCATCTCTCTCCTGAGCATCTGCAACACTCTCTTCAGCAACTGCATCACTCTCTTAAGCCTCTGCATCACTCTCTTCGGCCTCTGCATCATTCTCTTAAGCCTCTGCTTACCTCTCTTGATCCTCTGCATCACTCTCTTGAGCCTCTGCATCACTCTCATGATATTCTGCATCACTCTCTTGAGCCTCTGCATCACACTCTTGAGCCTCTGCATCACTCTCTTGAGCCTCTGCATCACTCTCTTAAGCCTCTGCATCCCTCCCTTGATCCTCTGCATCACTCTCTTGAGACTCTGCATCATTCTCTTGAGCCTCTGCATCCCTCTCTTAAGCCTCTACATCATTCTCATTAGCCTCTGCATTACTCTTTTGAGCCTCTGCATCACTCTCTTAAGCCTCTGCGTCTCTCTCTTCACCCTCTGCATCACTCTCTTTAGCCTCTGCATCCCTCTCTGGAGCCTCAGCATCTCTCTCTTAAGCCTCTGCATCACTCTCCTGAGCCTCTGCATCCCTCTCTTGAACTCCTGCATCCCTCTCATGAGCCTCTGCATCCCTCTCTTGAACTCCTGCATCCCTCTCATGAGCCTCTGCATCCCTCTATTCAGCCTTTGCATCACTCTCCTAAGCATCTGCATCACTCTCTTAGGCCCCTGCATCCCTCTCTTGAGCCTCGCCATCACTCTTTTCATCCTCTGCATCCCTCTCTTGAGCATCTGCATCACTCTCCTGGGCCCCTGCATCCTTCTCTTAGCCTCTCCATCACTTTCTTGAGCCTCTGCATCAACCTCTTAAACCTCTGCATCACTATTCTGAGCCTTTGCATCACTTTCTTAAGCCTCTGCATCCCTTTCTTGAGCCTCTGCATCCCTCACTTGAACTCATGCATCCCTCTCATGAGCCTCTGCATCCCTCTCCTGAGCCTTTGCATCACTCTCTTAAGCCTCTGCATCCTTTTATTAAGCCTCTGCATCCCTCTCTTGAGCCCCTGCATCCCTCTCTTGAGCCTCTGCATCACTCTCTTAAGCCTCTGCATCACTCTCTTAAGCCTCTGCATCCCTCTCCTGAACTCCTGCATCCCTCTCATGAGCCTCTGCATCCCTCTCCTGAGCCTTTGCATCACTCTCTTAAGCCTCTGCATCCCTTTCTTGAGCCTCTGCATCACTCTCGTAAGCCTCTGCAACACTCTAATGAGCCTCTGCATAACTCTCTTGAGTCTCTGCATCACTCTCTTGAGCCACTTTATCCCTCTCTTGAGCCTCTGCAACACTCTCTTCAGCCTTTGCATCCCTTTCTTGAGCCTCTGCATCACTCTCGTAAGCCTCTGCATCACTCTAATGAGCCTCTGCATAACTCTCTTGAGTCTCTGCATCACTCTCTTGAGCCTCTGTATCCCTCTCTTCAGCCTCTGCAACACTCTCTTCAGCCTCTGCAACACTCTCTTCAGCCTTTGCATCACTCTTGTAAACCTCTGAATCACTCTCGTGAGCCTCTCCATCAATCTCTTGAGCCCCTGCATCCCTCTATTGAGCCTCTGCATCCCTCTCTTGAGCCCCTTAAACCCTCTCTAGAGCCTCTGCATCACTCTCTTTAGCCTCTGCATCACTCTCTTGAGCTCCTGCATCTCTCTCTTAAGCCTCTGCATCACTCTCTTCAGCCTCTGCATCCCTCTCGTAAGCCTCTGCATCACTCTATAAGCCTCTGCATCACTCTCTTAAGCCTCTGCATACCTCTCTTGAGCCACTGCATCACTCTCTTGAGCCTCGGCATCACTCTCATAAGCCTCTGCATCACTCTCTTGAGCCTCTGCATCACTCTCTTAAGCCTCTGCATACCTCTCTTGAGCCACTGCATCACTCTCTTGAGCCTCTGCATCACTCTCTTGAGCCTCTGCATCACTCTCTTGAGCCTTTGCATCACTTGTGTGAGCCTCTGCATCCCTCTCTTAAGCCTCTGCATCACTCTCTTGAGCCACTGCATCACTTTCTTCAGCCTCTGCATCACTTTCTTGAGCCTCTGCATCACTCTCTTGAGCCTCTTCATCAATCTCTTGAGCCTCTGCATCCCTCTCTTAAGCCTCTGCATCACTCTCTTTAGCCTCTGCATCACTCTCTTAAGCCTCTGCATCCCGCAATTGATTATCTGCATCACTCTCGTAAGCCTCTGCATCAGTCTCTTGAGCCTCTGCACAACACTTTTTAGCCTCTGCATCACTCTCTTAAGCCTCTGCATCTCTCTCCTGAGCATCTGCAACACTCTCTTCAGCAACTGCATCACTCTCTTAAGCCACTGCATCACTCTCTTCGGCCTCTGCATCATTCTCTTAAGCCTCTGCTTACCTCTCTTGATCCTCTGCATCACTCTCTTGAGCCTCTGCATCACTCTCATGATATTCTGCATCACTCTCTTGAGCCTCTGCATCACACTCTTGAGCCTCTGCATCACTCTCTTGAGCCTCTGCATCACTCTCTTAAGCCTCTGCATCCCTCCCTTGATCCTCTGCATCACTCTCTTGAGACTCTGCATCATTCTCTTGAGCCTCTGCATCCCTCTCTTAAGCCTCTACATCATTCTCATTAGCCTCTGCATTACTCTTTTGAGCCTCTGCATCACTCTCTTAAGCCTCTGCGTCTCTCTCTTCACCCTCTGCATCACTCTCTTTAGCCTCTGCATCCCTCTCTGGAGCCTCAGCATCTCTCTCTTAAGCCTCTGCATCACTCTCTTGAGCCTCTGCATCCCTCTCTTGAACTCCTGCATCCCTCTCATGAGCCTCTGCATCCCTCTCTTGAACTCCTGCATCCCTCTCATGAGCCTCTGCATCCCTCTATTCAGCCTTTGCATCACTCTCCTAAGCATCTGCATCACTCTCTTAGGCCCCTGCATCCCTCTCTTGAGCCTCGCCATCACTCTTTTCATCCTCTGCATCCCTCTCTTGAGCATCTGCATCACTCTCCTGGGCCCCTGCATCCTTCTCTTAGCCTCTCCATCACTTTCTTGAGCCTCTGCATCAACCTCTTAAACCTCTGCATCACTATTCTGAGCCTTTGCATCACTTTCTTAAGCCTCTGCATCCCTTTCTTGAGCCTCTGCATCCCTCACTTGAACTCATGCATCCCTCTCATGAGCCTCTGCATCCCTCTCCTGAGCCTTTGCATCACTCTCTTAAGCCTCTGCATCCTTTTATTAAGCCTCTGCATCCCTCTCTTGAGCCCCTGCATCCCTCTCTTGAGCCTCTGCATCACTCTCTTAAGCCTCTGCATCACTCTCTTAAGCCTCTGCATCCCTCTCCTGAACTCCTGCATCCCTCTCATGAGCCTCTGCATCCCTCTCCTGAGCCTTTGCATCACTCTCTTAAGCCTCTGCATCCCTTTCTTGAGCCTCTGCATCACTCTCGTAAGCCTCTGCATCACTCTAATGAGCCTCTGCATAACTCTCTTGAGTCTCTGCATCACTCTCTTGAGCCACTTTATCCCTCTCTTGAGCCTCTGCAACACTCTCTTCAGCCTTTGCATCCCTTTCTTGAGCCTCTGCATCACTCTCGTAAGCCTCTGCATCACTCTAATGAGCCTCTGCATAACTCTCTTGAGTCTCTACATCACTCTCTTGAGCCTCTGTATCCCTCTCTTGAGCCTCTGCAACACTCTCTTCAGCCTCTGCAACACTCTCTTCAGCCTTTGCATCACTCTTGTAAACCTCTGAATCACTCTCGTGAGCCTCTCCATCAATCTCTTGAGCCCCTGCATCCCTCTATTGAGCCTCTGCATCCCTCTCTTGAGCCCCTTAAACCCTCTCTAGAGCCTCTGCATCACTCTCTTTAGCCTCTGCATCACTCTCTAGAGCCTCTGCATCACTCTCTTTAGCCTCTGCATCACTCTCTTGAGCTCCTGCATATCTCTCTTAAGCCTCTGCATCACTCTCTTCAGCCTCTGCATCCCTCTCTTCAGCCTCTGCATCACTCTATAAGCCTCTGCATCACTCCCTTAAGCCTCTGCATACCTCTCTTGAGCCACTGCATCACTCTCTTGAGCCTCGGCATCCCTCTCATAAGCCTCTGCATCTCTCTCTTGAGCCTCTGCATCACTCTCTTAAGCCTCTGCATACCTCTCTTGAGCCACTGCATCACTCTCTTGAGCCTCTGCATCACTCTCTTGAGCCTCTGCATCACTCTCTTGAGCCTTTGCATCACTTGTGTGAGCCTCTGCATCCCTCTCTTAAGCCTCTGCATCACTCTCTTGAGCCACTGCATCACTTTCTTGAGCCTCTGCATCACTTTCTTGAGCCTCTGCATCACTCTCTTGAGCCGCTTCATCAATCTCTTGAGCCTCTGCATCCCTCTCTTAAGCCTCTGCATCACTCTCTTTAGCCTCTGCATCACTCTCTTAAGCCTCTGCATCCCGCAATTGATTATCTGCATCACTCTCGTAAGCCTCTGCATCAGTCTCTTGAGCCTCTGCACAACACTTTTTAGCCTCTGCATCACTCTCTTAAGCCTCTGCATCTCTCTCCTGAGCATCTGCAACACTCTCTTCAGCAACTGCATCACTCTCTTAAGCCTCTGCATCACTCTCTTCGGCCTCTGCATCATTCTCTTAAGCCTCTGCTTACCTCTCTTGATCCTCTGCATCACTCTCTTGAGCCTCTGCATCACTCTCATGATATTCTGCATCACTCTCTTGAGCCTCTGCATCACACTCTTGAGCCTCTGCATCACTCTCTTGAGCCTCTGCATCACTCTCTTAAGCCTCTGCATCCCTCCCTTGATCCTCTGCATCACTATGTTGAGACTCTGCATCATTCTCTTGAGCCTCTGCATCCCTCTCTTAAGCCTCTACATCATTCTCATTAGCCTCTGCATTACTCTTTTGAGCCTCTGCATCACTCTCTTAAGCCTCTCCATCTCTCTCTTCACCCTCTGCATCACTCTCTTTAGCCTCTGCATCCCTCTCTGGAGCCTCAGCATCTCTCTCTTAAGCCTCTGCATCACTCTCTTGAGCCTCTGCATCCCTCTCTTGAACGCCTGCATCCCTCTCATGAGCCTCTGCATCCCTCTCTTGAACTCCTGCATCCCTCTCATGAGCCTCTGCATCCCTCTATTCAGCCTTTGCATCACTCTCCTAAGCATCTGCGTCACTCTCTTAGGCCCCTGCATCCCTCTCTTGAGCCTCTCCATCACTCTCTTCATCCTCTGCATCCCTGTCTTGAGCATCTGCATCACTCTCCTGGGCCCCTGCATCCTTCTCTTAGCCTCTCCATCACTTTCTTGAGCTTCTGTATCAACCTCTTAAGCCTCTGCATCACTATTCTGAGCCTTTGCATCACTTTCTTAAGCCTCTGCATCCCTTTCTTGAGCCTCTGCATCCCTCACTTGAACTCCTGCATCCCTCTCATGAGCCTCTGCATCCCTCTCCTGAGCCTTTGCATCACTCTCTTAAGCCTCTGCATCCTTTTATTGAGCCTCTGCATCCCTCTCTTGAGCCCCTGCATCCCTCTCTTGAGCCTCTGCATCCCTCTCCTGAGCCTCTGCATCCCTCTCTTAAGCCTCTGCATCAATCTCTTGAGCCTCTGCATCACTCTCGTAAGGCTCTGCACCATTCTCCTGAGCCTCTGCATAACTCTCTTGAGTCTTTGCATCACTCTCTTGAGCCTCTGCATCCCTCTCTTGAGCCTCTGATACACTCTCTTCAGCCTCTGCATCACTCTCTTAAGCCTCTGCATCACTCTCTTAAGCTTCTGCATCACTATTCTGAGCCTCTGCATCACTCTCTTAAGCCTCTGCATCACTCTCTTAAGCCTCTGCATCCCTCTCCTGAACTCCTGCATCCCTCTCATGAGCCTCTGCATCCCTCTCCTGAGCCTTTGCATCACTCTCTTAAGCCTTTGCATCCCTTTCTTGAGCCTCTGCATCACTCTCGTAAGCCTCTGCATCACTCTAATGAGCCTCTGCATAACTCTCTTGAGTCTCTGCATCACTCTCTTGAGCCACTTTATCCCTCTCTTGAGCCTCTGCAACACTCTCTTCAGCCTTTGCATCCCTTTCTTGAGCCTCTGCATCACTCTCGTAAGCCTCTGCATCACTCTAATGAGCCTCTGCATAACTCTCTTGAGTCTCTGCATCACTCTCTTGAGCCTCTGTATCCCTCTCTTGAGCCTCTGCAACACTCTCTTCAGCCTCTGCAACACTCTCTTCAGCCTTTGCATCACTCTTGTAAACCTCTGAATCACTCTCGTGAGCCTCTCCATCAATCTCTTGAGCCCCTGCATCCCTCTATTGAGCCTCTGCATCCCTCTCTTGAGCCCCTTAAACCCTCTCTAGAGCCTCTGCATCACTCTCTTTAGCCTCTGCATCACTCTCTTGAGCTCCTGCATCTCTCTCTTAAGCCTCTGCATCACTCTCTTCAGCCTCTGCATCCCTCTCGTAAGCCTCTGCATCACTCTATAAGCCTCTGCATCACTCTCTTAAGCCTCTGCATACCTCTCTTGAGCCACTGCATCACTCTCTTGATCCTCGGCATCCCTCTCATAAGCCTCTGCATCACTCTCTTGAGCCTCTGCATCACTCTCTTAAGCCTTTGCATACCTCTCTTGAGCCACTGCATCACTCTCTTGAGCCTCTGCATCACTCTCTTGAGCCTCTGCATCACTCTCTTGAGCCTTTGCATCACTTGTGTGAGCCTCTGCATCCCTCTCTTAAGCCTCTGCATCACTCTCTTGAGCCACTGCATCACTTTCTTGAGCCTCTGCATCACTTGCTTGAGCCTCTGCATCACTCTCTTGAGCCTCTTCATCAATCTCTTGAGCCTCTGCATCCCTCTCTTAAGCCTCTGCATCACTCTCTTTAGCCTCTGCATCACTCTCTTAAGCCTCTGCATCCCGCAATTGATTATCTGCATCACTCTCGTAAGCCTCTGCATCAGTCTCTTGAGCCTCTGCACAACACTTTTTAGCCTCTGCATCACTCTCTTAAGCCTCTGCATCTCTCTCCTGAGCATCTGCAACACTCTCTTCAGCCACTGCATCACTCTCTTAAGTCTCTGCATCACTCTCTTCGGCCTCTGCATCATTCTCTTAAGCCTCTGCTTACCTCTCTTGATCCTCTGCATCACTCTCTTGAGCCTCTGCATCACTACCATGATATTCTGCATCACTCTCTTGAGCCTCTGCATCACACTCTTGAGCCTCTGCATCACTCTCTTGAGCCTCTGCATCACTCTCTTAAGCCTCTGCATCCCTCCCTTGATCCTCTGCATCTCTCTCTTGAGCCTCTGCATCATTCTCTTGAGCCTCTGCATCCCTCTCTTAAGCCTCTACATCATTCTCATTAGCCTCTGCATTACTCTTTTGAGCCTCTGCATCACTCTCTTAAGCCTCTGCATCTCTCTCTTCACCCTCTGCATCACTCTCTTTAGCCTCTGCATCCCTCTCTGGAGCTTCAGCATCCCTCTCTTGAGCCTCTGCAGCACTCTCTTGAGCCTCTGCATCATTCTCTTGAGCCTCTGCATCCCTCTCTTAAGCCTCTGCATCACTCTCTTGAGCCTCTGCATCCCTCTCGTAAGCCTCTGCATCACTCTCTTGAGCCTCTGCACCCATCTCTTGAGCTCCTGCATCCCTCTCATGAGCCTCTGCCTCCCTCTCTTGAACTCCTGCATCCCTCTCATGAGCCTCTGCATTCCTCTATTCAGCATTTGCATCACTCTCTTAAGCCTCTGCATCACTCTCTTGGGCCCCTGCATCCCTCTCTTGAGCCTCTCCATCACTCTCTTTATCCTCTGCATCCCTATCCCTCTCTTGAGCATCTGCATCACTCTCTTGGGCCCCTGCATCCCTCTCTTAGCCTCTCCATCACTTTCTTGAGCCTCTGCAACACCCTCTAAAAGCCTCTGCATCCCTATTTCGAGCCTCTGCATCACTTTCTTAAGTTTCTGCATCCCTTTCTTGAGCCTTTGCATCCCTCTCTTGAACTCCTGCATTCCTCTCATGAGCCTCTGCATCCCTCTCCTGAGCCTTTGCATCACTCTCTTAAGCCTCTGCATCCCTCTCTTGAGCCTCTGCATCACTCTCGTAAGCCTCTGCATCACTCTAATGAGCCTCTGCATAACTCTCTTCAGTCTCTGCATCACTCTCTTGAGCCTCTGTATCCATCTCTTGAGCATCTGCAACACTCTCTTCAGCCTCTGCATCACTCTCGTAAGCCTCTGCATCAGTCTCTTGAGCCTCAGCACAACTCTTTTTAGCCTCTGCATCACTCTCTTGAGCCTCTGTATCCATCTCTTGAGCGTCTGCAACACTCTCTTCAGCCTCTGCATCACTCTCTTAAGCCTCTGCATCACTCTCTTCGGCCTCTGCATCACTCTCTTAAGCCTCTGCTTACCTCTCTTGATCCTCTGCATCACTCTCTTGAGCCTCTGCATCACTCTCATGATCCTCTGCATCACTCTCTTGAGCCTCTGCATCACTCTCTTGAACCTCTACATCACACTCTTGAGCCTCTGCATCACTCTCTTGATCCTCTGCATCGCTCTCTTAAGCCTCTGCATCCCTCAATTGATCCTCTGCATCACTCTTTTGAGCCTCTGCATCATCCTCTTGAGCCTCTGCATCCCTCTCTTAAGCCTATACATCATTCTCTTGTGCCTCTGCATTACTCTTTTGAGCCTCTGCATCACTCTCTTAAGCCTCTGCATCGCTCTCTTCACCCTCTGCATCACTCTCTTTAGCCTCTGCATCCCTCTCTGGAGCCTCAGCATCTCTCTCTTAAGCCTCTGCATCACTCTCTTGAGCCTCTGCATCCCTCTCTTGAACTCCTGCATCCCTCTCATGAGCCTCTGCATCCCTCTCTTGAACTCCTGCATCTCCTGCATCACTCTCCTGGGCCCCTGCATCCTTCTCTTAGCCTCTCCATCACTTTCTTGAGCCTCTGCATCAACCTCTTAAGCCTCTGCATCACTATTCTGAGCCTTTGCATCACTTTCTTAAGCCTCTGCAACCCTTTCTTGAGCCTCTGCATCCCTCACTTGAACTCCTGCATCCCTCTCATGAGCCTCTGCATCCCTCTCCTGAGCCTTTGCATCACTCTCTTAAGCCTCTGCATCCTTTTATTGAGCCTCTGCATCCCTCTCTTGAGCCCCTGCATCCCTCTCTTGAGCCTCTGCATCCCTCTCCTGAGCCTCTGCATCCCTCTCTTAAGCCTCTGCATCAATCTCTTGAGCCTCTGCATCACTCTCGTAAGGCTCTGCACCATTCTCTTGAGCCTCTGCATAACTCTCTTGAGTCTTTGCATCACTCTCTTGAGCCTCTGCATCCCTCTCTTGAGCCTCTGATACACTCTCTTCAGCCTCTGCATCACTCTCTTAAGCCTCTGCATCACTCTCTTAAGCTTCTGCATCACTATTCTGAGCCTCTGCATCACTCTCTTAAGCCTCTGCATCACTCTCTTAAGCCTCTGCATCCCTCTCCTGAACTCCTGCATCCCTCTCATGAGCCTCTGCATCCCTCTCCTGAGCCTTTGCATCACTCTCTTAAGCCTCTGCATCCCTTTCTTGAGCCTCTGCATCACTCTCGTAAGCCTCTGCATCACTCTAATGATCCTCTGCATAACTCTCTTGAGTCTCTGCATCACTCTCTTGAGCCACTTTATCCCTCTCTTGAGCCTCTGCAACACTCTCTTCAGCCTTTGCATCCCTTTCTTGAGCCTCTGCATCACTCTCGTAAGCCTCTGCATCACTCTAATGAGCCTCTGCATAACTCTCTTGAGTCTGCATCACTCTCTTGAGCCTCTGTATCCCTCTCTTGAGCCTCTGCAACACTCTCTTCAGCCTCTGCAACACTCTCTTCAGCCTTTGCATCACTCTTGTAAACCTCTGAATCACTCTCGTGAGCCTCTCCATCAATCTCTTGAGCCCCTGCATCCCTCTATTGAGCCTCTGCATCCCTCTCTTGAGCCCCTTAAACCCTCTCTAGAGCCTCTGCATCACTCTCTTTTGCCTCTGCATCACTCTCTTGAGCTCCTGCATCTCTCTCTTAAGCCTCTGCATCACTCTCTTCAGCCTCTGCATCCCTCTCGTAAGCCTCTGCATCACTCTATAAGCCTCTGCATCACTCTCTTAAGCCTCTGCATACCTCTCTTGAGCCACTGCATCACTCTCTTGAGCCTCTGCATCACTCTCTTGAGCCTCTGCATCACTCTCTTGAGCCTTTGCATCACTTGTGTGAGCCTCTGCATCCCTCTCTTAAGCCTCTGCATCACTCTCTTGAGCCACTGCATCACTTTCTTGAGCCTCTGCATCACTTTCTTGAGCCTCTGCATCACTCTCTTGAGCCTCTTCATCAATCTCTTGAGCCTCTGCATCCCTCTCTTAAGCCTCTGCATCACTCTCTTTAGCCTCTGCATCACTCTCTTAAGCCTCTGCATCCCGCAATTGATTATCTGCATCACTCTCGTAAGCCTCTGCATCAGTCTCTTGAGCCTCTGCACAACACTTTTTAGCCTCTGCATCACTCTCTTAAGCCTCTGCATCTCTCTCCTGAGCATCTGCAACACTCTTCAGCCACTGCATCACTCTCTTAAGCCTCTGCATCACTCTCTTCGGCCTCTGCATCATTCTCTTAAGCCTCTGCTTACCTCTCTTGATCCTCTGCATCACTCTCTTGAGCCTCTGCATCACTACCATGATATTCTGCATCACTCTCTTGAGCCTCTGCATCACACTCTTGAGCCTCTGCATCACTCTCTTGAGCCTCTGCATCACTCTCTTAAGCCTCTGCATCCCTCCCTTGATCCTCTGCATCTCTCTCTTGAGCCTCTGCATCATTCTCTTGAGCCTCTGCATCCCTCTCTTAAGCCTCTACATCATTCTCATTAGCCTCTGCATTACTCTTTTGAGCCTCTGCATCACTCTCTTAATCCTCTGCATCTCTCTCTTCACCCTCTGCATCACTCTCTTTAGCCTCTGCATCCCTCTCTGGAGCTTCAGCATCCCTCTCTTGAGCCTCTGCAGCACTCTCTTGAGCCTCTGCATCATTCTCTTGAGCCTCTGCATCCCTCTCTTAAGCCTCTGCATCACTCTCTTGAGCCTCTGCATCCCTCTCGTAAGCCTCTGCATCACTCTCTTGAGCCTCTGCACCCATCTCTTGAGCTCCTGCATCCCTCTCATGAGCCTCTGCCTCCCTCTCTTGAACTCCTGCATCCCTCTCATGAGCCTCTGCATTCCTCTATTCAGCATTTGCATCACTCTCTTAAGCCTCTGCATCACTCTCTTGGGCCCCTGCATCCCTCTCTTGAGCCTCTCCATCACTCTCTTCATCCTCTGCATCCCTATCCCTCTCTTGAGCATCTGCATCACTCTCTTGGGCCCCTGCATCCCTCTCTTAGCCTCTCCATCACTTTCTTGAGCCTCTGCAACACCCTCTAAAAGCCTCTGCATCCCTATTTCGAGCCTCTGCATCACTTTCTTAAGTTTCTGCATCCCTTTCTTGAGCCTTTGCATCCCTCTCTTGAACTCCTGCATTCCTCTCATGAGCCTCTGCATCCCTCTCCTGAGCCTTTGCATCACTCTCTTAAGCCTCTGCATCCCTCTCTTGAGCCTCTGCATCACTCTCGTAAGCCTCTGCATCACTCTAATGAGCCTCTGCATAACTCTCTTCAGTCTCTGCATCACTCTCTTGAGCCTCTGTATCCATCTCTTGAGCATCTGCAACACTCTCTTCAGCCTCTGCATCACTCTCGTAAGCCTCTGCATCAGTCTCTTGAGCCTCAGCACAACTCTTTTTAGCCTCTGCATCACTCTCTTGAGCCTCTGTATCCATTTCTTGAGCGTCTGCAACACTCTCTTCAGCCTCTGCATCACTCTCTTAAGCCTCTGCATCACTCTCTTCGGCCTCTGCATCACTCTCTTAAGCCTCTGCTTACCTCTCTTGATCCTCTGCATCACTCTCTTGAGCCTCTGCATCACTCTCATGATCCTCTGCATCACTCTCTTGAGCCTCTGCATCACTCTCTTGAACCTCTACATCACACTCTTGAGCCTCTGCATCACTCTCTTGATCCTCTGCATCGCTCTCTTAAGCCTCTGCATCCCTCAATTGATCCTCTGCATCACTCTTTTGAGCCTCTGCATCATCCTCTTGAGCCTCTGCATCCCTCTCTTAAGCCTATACATCATTCTCTTGTGCCTCTGCATTACTCTTTTGAGCCTCTGCATCACTCTCTTAAGCCTCTGCATCGCTCTCTTCACCCTCTGCATCACTCTCTTTAGCCTCTGCATCCCTCTCTGGAGCCTCAGCATCTCTCTCTTAAGCCTCTGCATCACTCTCTTGAGCCTCTGCATCCCTCTCTTGAACTCCTGCATCCCTCTCATGAGCCTCTGCATCCCTTTTTTGAACTCCTGCATCCCTCTCATGAGCCTCTGCATCCCTCTCTTGAACTCCTGCATCTCCTGCATCACTCTCCTGGGCCCCTGCATCCTTCTCTTAGCCTCTCCATCACTTTCTTGAGCCTCTGCATCAACCTCTTAAGCCTCTGCATCACTATTCTGAGCCTTTGCATCACTTTCTTAAGCCTCTGCAACCCTTTCTTGAGCCTCTGCATCCCTCACTTGAACTCCTGCATCCCTCTCATGAGCCTCTGCATCCCTCTCCTGAGCCTTTGCATCACTCTCTTAAGCCTCTGCATCCTTTTATTGAGCCTCTGCATCCCTCTCTTGAGCCCCTGCATCCCTCTCTTGAGCCTCTGCATCCCTCTCCTGAGCCTCTGCATCCCTCTCTTAAGCCTCTGCATCAATCTCTTGAGCCTCTGCATCACTCTCGTAAGGCTCTGCACCATTCTCTTGAGCCTCTGCATAACTCTCTTGAGTCTTTGCATCACTCTCTTGAGCCTCTGCATCCCTCTCTTGAGCCTCTGATACACTCTCTTCAGCCTCTGCATCACTCTCTTAAGCCTCTGCATCACTCTCTTAAGCTTCTGCATCACTATTCTGAGCCTCTGCATCACTCTCTTAAGCCTCTGCATCACTCTCTTAAGCCTCTGCATCCCCCTCCTGAACTCCTGCATCCCTCTCATGAGCCTCTGCATCCCTCTCCTGAGCCTTTGCATCACTCTCTTAAGCCTCTGCATCCCTTTCTTGAGCCTCTGCATCACTCTCGTAAGCCTCTGCATCACTCTAATGATCCTCTGCATAACTCTCTTGAGTCTTTGCATCACTCTCTTGAGCCACTTTATCCCTCTCTTGAGCCTCTGCAACACTCTCTTCAGCCTTTGCATCCCTTTCTTGAGCCTCTGCATCACTCTCGTAAGCCTCTGCATCACTCTAATGAGCCTCTGCATAACTCTCTTGAGTCTGCATCACTCTCTTGAGCCTCTGTATCCCTCTCTTGAGCCTCTGCAACACTCTCTTCAGCCTCTGCAACACTCTCTTCAGCCTTTGCATCACTCTTGTAAACCTCTGAATCACTCTCGTGAGCCTCTCCATCAATCTCTTGAGCCCCTGCATCCCTCTATTGAGCCTCTGCATCCCTCTCTTGAGCCCCTTAAACCCTCTCTAGAGCCTCTGCATCACTTTCTTTTGCCTCTGCATCACTCTCTTGAGCTCCTGCATCTCTCTCTTAAGCCTCTGCATCACTCTCTTCAGCCTCTGCATCCCTCTCGTAAGCCTCTGCATCACTCTATAAGCCTCTGCATCACTCTCTTAAGCCTCTGCATACCTCTCTTGAGCCACTGCATCACTCTCTTGAGCCTCTGCATCACTCTCTTGAGCCTCTGCATCACTCTCTTGAGCCTTTGCATCACTTGTGTGAGCCTCTGCATCCCTCTCTTAAGCCTCTGCATCACTCTCTTGAGCCACTGCATCACTTTCTTGAGCCTCTGCATCACTTTCTTGAGCCTCTGCATCACTCTCTTGAGCCTCTTCATCAATCTCTTGAGCCTCTGCATCCCTCTCTTAAGCCTCTGCATCACTCTCTTTAGCCTCTGCATCACTCTCTTAAGCCTCTGCATCCCGCAATTGATTATCTGCATCACTCTCGTAAGCCTCTGCATCAGTCTCTTGAGCCTCTGCACAACACTTTTTAGCCTCTGCATCACTCTCTTAAGCCTCTGCATCTCTCTCCTGAGCATCTGCAACACTCTTCAGCCACTGCATCACTCTCTTAAGCCTCTGCATCACTCTCTTCGGCCTCTGCATCATTCTCTTAAGCCTCTGCTTACCTCTCTTGATCCTCTGCATCACTCTCTTGAGCCTCTGCATCACTACCATGATATTCTGCATCACTCTCTTGAGCCTCTGCATCACACTCTTGAGCCTCTGCATCACTCTCTTGAGCCTCTGCATCACTCTCTTAAGCCTCTGCATCCCTCCCTTGATCCTCTGCATCTCTCTCTTGAGCCTCTGCATCATTCTCTTGAGCCTCTGCATCCCTCTCTTAAGCCTCTACATCATTCTCATTAGCCTCTGCATTACTCTTTTGAGCCTCTGCATCACTCTCTTAAGCCTCTGCATCTCTCTCTTCACCCTCTGCATCACTCTCTTTAGCCTCTGCATCCCTCTCTGGAGTCTCAGCATCCCTCTCTTGAGCCTCTGCAGCACTCTCTTGAGCCTCTGCATCATTCTCTTGAGCCTCTGCATCCCTCTCTTAAGCCTCTGCATCACTCTCTTGAGCCTCTGCATCCTTCTCGTAAGCCTCTGCATCACTCTCTTGAGCCTCTGCACCCATCTCTTGAGCTCCTGCATCCCTCTCATGAGCCTCTGCCTCCCTCTCTTGAACTCCTGCATCCCTCTCATGAGCCTCTGCATCCCTCTATTCAGCATTTGCATCACTCTCTTAAGCCTCTGCATCACTCTCTTGGGCCCCTGCATCCCTCTCTTGAGCCTCTCCATCACTCTCTTCATCCTCTGCATCCCTATCCCTCTCTTGAGCATCTGCATCACTCTCTTGGGCCCCTGCATCCCTCTCTTAGCCTCTCCATCACTTTCTTGAGCCTCTGCAACACCCTCTTAAGCCTCTGCATCCCTTTTTCGAGCCTCTGCATCACTTTCTTAAGTTTCTGCATCCCTTTCTTGAGCCTTTGCATCCCTCTCTTGAACTCCTGCATCCCTCTCATGAGCCTCTGCATCCCTCTCCTGAGCCTTTGCATCACTCTCTTAAGCCTCTGCATCCCTCTCTTGAGCCTCTGCATCACTCTCGTAAGCCTCTGCATCATTCTATCGAGCCTCTGCATAACTCTAAAAATCTATAAAATACGAAACGTCGCTTTATGATTCAAAGTTAAAATCCTCAAATTTGGTATAATAATGACTTTTTTCACGTTTTTCATGTAGTTTGATATTAGGTAAATATATTCATTTTTACCAATATTTCTATACTATTTCATGTAGTATCACGATATGTGATTTGGCCTTCAAATCTCAGATTTTCGCATAATATTGCATTTTAAACAAGATTTCCTGCATTTTGTTTCGTACTAATAATCATCGAATTTAGCAATATTTTTACCTTTATCATCCCCTTTTCCTTTATGTGATTTAAACAAAATATCATCGAATTAAGCAATATTTTGACGTTTTTCTACGTTTTTGTGAATTTTCAGTTTATTGTTATTATTTCATTAAATATACGAGAAAAATTATGGAAACACATAATTCATCAGAAAATAACCTTAAATACTTCATTTTCAATCATATATTTGTTTCTCGTTAAAATAATGAGTAAGATATTTAAAGGGGGAGAATTTCTGTTTTTATTGCATATATCGACGTTTCAGCCGGAGTAGAAGGGTTTTACGTGTACATCTTCCATCGGTAATATAGACCGAAAATCAGGAACATTTTAGTTAATTTTAATGAAAATACATTGATTTTTGTCATATGTATTGGAAGCAACTTCTTTATACGTCTTTTCTAGGGTCTAAAAAATACGAAACGTCGCTTTATGATTCGAAGTTAAAATCCTCAAATTTGGTATAATAATGACTTTTTTCACGTTTTTCATGTAGTTTGATATTACGTAAATATATTCAGTTTTACTAATATTTCGATACTATTTCATGTAGTATCACGATATGTGATTTGGCCTTCAAATCTCAGATTTTCGCTTAATATTGCATTTTAAGCAAGTTTTCTTGCATTTTGTTTCGTACTAAAAATCATCGAATTCAGCAATATTTTGACGTTTATCATCCCCTTTTCCTTTATGTGATATAAACAAAATATAATCGAATTAGGCAATATTTTGCTGTTTTTCCACGTTTTTGTGAATTTTCAGTTTATTGCTATTAATTCATTAAATATACGATAAAAATGATGCAAACACATAATTGATTAGAATTTAACCTTAAACACTTCATTTTCAATCAACTATTTGTTTCTCGTTAAAATACTGAGTAAGATATTTAAAGGGGGAGAATTTCTGTTTTTATTGCATATATCGACGTTTCAGCCGGAGTAGAACGGTTTTACGCAGAGGCTCAAGAGAGGGATGCAGAGGCTTAAGAGAGTGATGCAAAGGCTCAGGAGAGGGATGCAGAGGCTCATGAGAGGGATGCAGAGGCTCATTGATGCATGACAATTACTGAAAGCAGCGATTGATAACATTTTCCCCAAACCCTCCCTGCAGTTTTCAAAATATCCCAAACATCCCAAATTCGATGTTTGAGCCATATTTTCGAGCCAAATACGGGCTCTCTGCACATATTCACTGTTTGAAATTACGACTTTTTATACCGAAAATATGCCAATTACTGAAAGCGGCGATGGATCACATTTTGCCCAAACCCTCCCTGCAGTTTCCAAAATATCCCAAACATCCCAAAATCAACGCTTGAGCCATCACTCAAGTTCATGAGAGTGACGCAGAGGCACAAGAGAATGATATAGAGGCTTAAGAGAGGGATTCAGAGGCTCAAGAGAATGATGCAGGGGCTCAAGTGAGTGATGCAGAGGCTTAAGAGAGGGATGCAGAGGATCAAGAGAGTGATGTAGAGGCTTAAGAGAGTGATGCAGAGGCTTATGAGAGGGATGCAGAGGCTCAAGAGAGGGATGAAGAGGATCAAGAGAGGGATGATGAGGCTCAAGTGAGGGAAGCAGAGGCACAAGAAAGGGATGCAAAGGCTCTTGAGAGTGACGCAGAGGCTCAAGAGTGGGATGCAAAGTCTTATGAGAGTGTTCGCAGTTTGAAATTACGACTTTTTATACCGAAAACATGACAATTACTGAAAACGGCAATGGATCACATTTTGCCCAAACTCTCCCTGCAGTTTTCAAAATATCCCAAACATTCCAAATTTGACGCTTGAGCCATATTTTGGAGCCAAATTCGGGCTCTCTGCACGTATTCGCAGTCTGAAATTACGTCTTTTTATACCGAAAAAATGCCAATTACTGAGAGCGGCGATGGGTCACTTTTTCCCAAACCCTTCCTGCAGTTTTCAAAATATCCGAAGCATCCCAAATTCAACGCTTGAGCCATATTTTGGAGCCAAATTCTGGCTCTCTGGATGTATTACCAGTTTGAAATTACGAATTTTATACCGAAAATATGCCAATTACTGAAAACGGCGATGGATCACAATTTGCCCAAACTTTCCCTGCAGTTTCCAAATTATCCCAAACATCACAAATTTAACGCTTGAGCCTTATTTTGGAGCCAAATTCTGGCGCTCTGCACGTATTCGCAGTTTGAAATTACGACTTTTTATACCGAAAATATATTAATTACTGAGAGCATATCCCAAACATTTTAAATTCGAACCTTGAGCCTTATTTTGGAGCCAAATTCTGACTCTCTGCAAGTATTCGCAGTTTGAAATTACGACTTATTATACTGAAAATATGCCAATTACTGAAAGCAACGATGGATCACACTTCGCCCAAACCCTCTCTGCAGTTTTCGAAATGTCCCAAACATCACAAATTCGACGCTTGAGCCATATTTTGGAGCCAAATTTTCGCTCTCTGCACGTATTCGCAGTTTGAAATTACGTCATTTTATACCGAAAATATGCCAATTACTGAGAGCGTCGATGGGTCACATTTTGCCCAAACCCCCCATTCCCCCTCACAAACATCCAAAATTCAACCCTTGTGCCAAATGTTGGAGCCAAATTGTGGCTCTGCACATATTCGCAGTTTGAAATAACGACTTTTTATACTGAAAATATGTCAATTACTGAGAGCGGCGATGGATCACATTTTGCCCAAACCTTCCCTGCAGTTTTCGAAATATCCCAAACATCCCAAATTCGACCCTTGAGAATTATTTTGGAGCTAAATTCTGGCTCTCAAAACGTATTCGCAGTTTGAAATTCCGACTTTTTATTCCGAAAACATGACAATTACTGAAAGCGGCGATAGATCACATTTTGCCCGAACCCTCCCTGCAGTTTTCAAAATATCCCAAACATCTCTAATTCGACGCTTGAGCCATATTTTGGAGCCAAATTCGGGGTCTCTGCACGTGTTCGCAGTTTGTAATTATTTCATCTTATACCGAAAATATGCCAATTACTGAGTGAGGCGATGGATCACATTTTGCCCAGGCCATCCCTGCAGTTTTTAAAATATCCCAAACATCCCCAATTCGACCCTTGAGCCATATTTTCGAGCTAACGTTTGGCTTTCGGCATGTATTCGCAGTTTGAAATTACGACTTTTCATACCGAAAATATGCCAATTACTGTAAGCGGCGATGGATAACATTTTGCCCAAACCCTCCCTGCAGTTTTCAAAATATCCTAAACATCACAAATTGGACGCTTGAACCAGATTTTTGAGCCAAATTCTGGCTCTCTGCATGTATTACCAGTTTGAAATTACGAATTTTATACCGAAAATATGCCAATTACTGAAAGCGGCGATGGATCACAATTTGCCCAAACTTTCCCTGCAGTTTCCAAATTATCCCAAACATCACAAATTTAACGCTTGAGCCTTATTTTGGAGCCAAATTCTGGCGCTCTGCACGTATTCGCAGTTTGAAATTACGACTTTTTATACCGAAAATATATTAATTACTGAGAGCATATCCCAAACATTTTAAATTCGAACCTTGAGCCTTATTTTGGAGCCAAATTCTGACTCTCTGCAAGTATTCGCAGTTTGAAATTACGACTTTTTATACTGAAAATATGCCAATTACTGAAAGCAACGATGGATCACACTTTGCCCAAACCCTCCCTGCAGTTTTCAAAATATCCCAAACATCACAAATTCGACGCTTGAGCCATATTTTGGAGCCAAGTTTTCGCTCTCTGCACGTATTCGCAGTTTGAAATTACGTCATTTTATACCGAAAATATGCCAATTACTGAGAGCGTCGATGGGTCACATTTTGCCCAACCCCCCCCCCCTCACAAACATCCAAAATTCAACCCTTGTGCCAAATGTTGGAGCCAAATTGTGGCTCTGCACATATTCGCAGTTTGAAATAACGACTTTTTATACTGAAAATATGTCAATTACTGAGAGCGGCGATGGATCACATTTTGCCCAAACCTTCCCTGCAGTTTTCGAAATATCCCAAACATCCCAAATTCGACCCTTGAGAATTATTTTGGAGCTAAATTCTGGCTCTCAAAACGTATTCGCAGTTTGAAATTCCGACTTTTTATTCCGAAAACATGACAATTACTGAAAGCGGCGATAGATCACATTTTGCCCAAACCCTCCCTGCAGTTTTCAAAATATCCCAAACATCTCTAATTCGACGCTTGAGCCATATTTTGGAGCCAAATTCGGGGTCTCTGCACGTGTTCGCAGTTTGTAATTATTTCATCTTATACCGAAAATATGCCAATTACTGAGTGAGGCGATGGATCACATTTTGCCCAGGCCATCCCTGCAGTTTTTAAAATATCCCAAACATCCCCAATTCGACCCTTGAGCCATATTTTCGAGCCCACGTTTGGCTTTCGGCATGTATTCGCAGTTTGAAATTACGACTTTTCATACCGAAAATATGCCAATTACTGAAAGCGGCGATGGACAACATTTTGCCCAAACCCTCCCTGCAGTTTTCAAAATATCCTAAACATCACAAATTCGACGCTTGAACCAGATTTTTGAGCCAAATTCGGGCTCTCTGCACGTATTCGCTTTTTGAAATTACGACTTTTTATACTGAAAATATGCCAATTACTGAAAGCGGCGACGGATCACATTTTGCCCAAACCCTCCCTGCAGTTTCCAAAATATCCCAAATGTCCCAAATTCAACACTTGAGATAGAATTTGGAGCCAAATTCTGGCTCTCTGCACGTATTTGCAGTTTGAAATTACGACTTTTTATACCGAAAATATGCCAATTAATGAGAGCGGCGGTGGATCACATTTTTCCCAAACCTTCCCTGCAGTTTTCGAAATATCCCAAACATCCCAAATTCGACCCATGAGAATTATTTTGGTGCTAAATTCTGGCTCTCTGAACGTATTCGCAGTTTGAAATTACGACTTTTTATACCGAAAACATGACAATTACTGAAAGCGGCGATGGATCACGTTTTGGCCAAACTCTCCCTGCAGTTTTCAAAAAATCCCAGGCATCCCAAATTCGACCCTTGAGCCATATTTTGGAGCCAACGTTTGGCTTTCTGCATGTATTCACAGTTTGAAATTACGACTTTTCATACTGAAAATATGCCAATTACTGACTGCGACGATAGGTCACATTTTGCCCAAACCACCCTGCAGTTTTCAAAATATCCCAAACATCCCAAATTCGACCCATGACCTATATTTTGGAGCCAAATTTTGGCTCTCTGCACGTATTCGCAGTTTGAAATTACGACATTTTATACCGAAAATATGCCAATTACTGAAAGCGACGATGGATCACATTTTGCATAAAGCCATCCGTGCAGTTTTCAAAATATCCCAAACATCCCAAATTCGACGCTTGAGCCATATTTTGGAGCCAAATTCTGGCTCTCTGCACGAATTCGCAGTCTGAAATTACGTCTCTTTATACCGACAAAATGCCAATTACTGAGAGCGGCGATGGGTCACATTTTGCCCAAACCCTCCCTGCAGTTTTAGAAATATCCTAAACATCACAAATTTGACGCTTGAGCCATATTTCTGAGCCAAATTCGGGCTCTCTGCACGTATTCGCTTTTTGTAATTACGACTGTTTATACCGAAAATATGCCAATTACTCAAAGCAGCGATGGATCGAATTTTGACGAAACCCTCTCTGCAGTTTTCAAATTATCCCAAACACCCCAAATTCGACCCTTGAGCCATACTTTGGAGCCAAATTCCGGCTCTCTGCACATTTTCGCAGTTTGAAATTTCGACATTTTATACCGAAAATATATCAATTACTGAGAGCAGCGATGGGTCACATTTTGCCCAAACCCCCCCCCCCCCCACCCTCCCCGGCAGTTTTCAAAATATTCCAAACATCCCAAATTCGACGCATGAGATATATTTTGAAGTAAAACTCGGGCTCTCTGCACGTATTTGCAGTTTGAAATTACGTCTTTTATACCGAAAATATGCCATTTACTGAGAGCGGCGATGGATCACATTTTGCCCAAACCCTCCCTGCAGTTTTCAAAATATAGCAAACATCCCAATTTCGACGCTTGAGGCATATTTTGGAGCCAAATTCTGGCTCTCAGCATGTATTCCCAGTTTGAAATTACGACTTTTATACCAAAAAAAAATGCCAATTACTGAAAGCGGCGATGGATCAAATTTTGCCCAAACCCTCTCTGCAGTTTTCAAATTACCCCAAGCATTCCAAATTCGACCCTTGAGCCATATTTTGGAGCCAAATTCTGGCTCTCTGCACATATTCGCAGTTTGAAATTACGATATTTTTTACCGAAAATATGTCAATTATTGTGAACAGCAATAGGTCACACTTTGCCCAAACCCCCCCTGCAGTTTTCAAAATATAGCAAACATCCCAAATTCGACGCTTGAGCCATATTTTGTAGCCAAATTTTGGCTCTCTGCACTTATTCCCAGTTGGAAATTACGACTTTTTATTCCGAAAATATGCCAATTACTGAGAGCGGCGATGGATCACATTTTGCCCAAACCATCCCTGTAATTTTCAAAATATCCCAAATATCCCAAATTCGACCCTTGAGAATTATTTTGTAGCTAAATTCTGGCTCTTTGCACGTATTCGCAGTTTGAAATTACGACTTTTTATCCCAAACATCCCAAATTTGACGCTTGAAAATTAGCCAATTACTGAAAGCAGCGATGGGTCACATTTTGCCCAAACCCCCCGGAAGTTTGCAAAATATCCCAAACACCCCAAATTCGACCTATGAGCTATATTTTGGAGCCAAATTCTTGCTCTCTGCACGTATTCGCTTTTTGAAATTACGACATTTTATAACGAAAACATGACAATTACTGAAAGCGGCAATGGATCACATTTTGCCTAAACCCTCCCTGCAGCTTTTAATATATCCCAAACATCCCAAATTCGACGCTTGAGCCATATTTTGGAGACAAATTCGGGCTCTCTGCACGTATTAGCAGTTTGAAATTATGACATTTTTTATCGAAATCATGCCAAATACTGAGTGCGGCGATGGATTACATTTTGCCCAAGCCCTCCCTGCAGTTTTCAAAATATCCCAAACATCCCAAATTCGACCCTTGAGCCATATTTTGGAGCCAAATTCTGGCTCTCAGCACATATTCGCAGTTTGAAATTACGACATTTTATACCGAAAATATGTAAATAACTGAGAGCAGCGATAGGTCACATATTGCCAGAACACCCCCGCCCCCTGCAGTTTTCAAAATATCCCAAACATCCCAAATTCGACGCTTGAGCCATATTTTGAAGCCAAATTCGGGCTCTTTGCACGTATTCGCAGTTTGAAATTACGACTTTTTATACCGAAATTATGCCAATTACTGAGAGCGGCGATGGATCACATTTTGCCCAAACCTTCCCTGCAATTTTCAAAATATCCTAAGCATCCCAAATTCGAACTTTGAGAATTATTTTGGAGCTAAATTCTGGCTCTCTGCATGTATTCCCTGTTTGAAATTACGACTTTTATACCGAAAATATGCCAATTACTGAAAGCAGCGATGGATCACATTTTGCCCAAACCCTCTCTGCAGTTTTCAAATTATCCCAAGCATCCCAAATTCGACCCTTGAGCCATATTTTGGAGCCAAATTCTTGCTCTCTGCACATATTCGCAGTTTGAAATTACGACATTTTTTACCGAAAATATGTCAATTACTGAGAGCAGCAATAGGTCACATTTTGCCCAAACCCCCCCTGTAGTTTTCAAAATATCCCAAATATCCCAAATTCGAACCTTGAGAATTATTTAGGAGCTATATTCTGGCTCTCTGCACGTATTCGCATTTTGAAATTACGACTTTTTATCACAAACATTCCAAATTTGACGCTTGAAAATAAGCCAATTACTGAAAGCAGCGATGGGTCACATTTTGCCCAAACCCCCCGGCAGGTTGCAAAATATCACAAACATCCCAAATTCGACCCATGAGCTATATTTTTTAGCAAAATTCTGGCTGTCTGCAGGTATTCGCTGTTTGAAATTACGACATTTTATAACGAAAACATGACAATTACTGAAAGCGGCAATGGATCACATTTTGCCTAAACCCTCCCTGCAGTTTTAATATATCCCAAACATCCCAAATTCGACGCTAGAGCCATATTTTGAAGCCAAATTCATGCTCTCTGCACGTATTAGCAGATTGAAATTATAAAATTTTATACCGAAAATATGCCAATTACTGAGTGTAGCGATGGATTACATTTTGCCCAAGCCCTCCCTGCAGTTTTCAAAATATTCCAAACATCCCAAATTCGACCCTTGAGCTATATTTTGGAGCCAAATTTGGCTTTCTGCATGTATTCGGCGTTTGAAATTACGACTTTTTATACCAAAAATATGCCAATTATTGAAAGCAGCGATGGGTCGCATTTTGACGAAACCCTCTCTGCAGTTTTCAAATTACCCCAAACATTCCAAATTCGACCCTTGAGTCATATTTTGGAGCCAAATTCTGGCTCTCTGCACATATTCGCAGTTTGAAATTACGACATTTTATACTGAAAATATGTCAATAACTGAGAGCAGCGATATGTCACATATTGCCAGAAACCCCCCCCCCCCTGCAGTTTTCAAAATATCCCAAATATCCCAAATTCGACGCCTGCGCCATTTTTGAAGCCAAATTCGGGCTCTCTGAACGTATTCGCAAATTGAAATTACGTCTTTTTATACCGAAAATATGCCATTTACGACTTTTTATACCAAAAATATGCCAATTATTGAAAGCAGCGATGGGTCATATTTTGACGAAACCCTCTCTGCAGTTTTCAAATTACCCCAAACATTCCAAATTCGACCCTTGAGTCATATTTTGGAGCCAAATTCTGGCTCTCTGCACATATTCGCAGTTTGAAATTACGACATTTTATACTGAAAATATGTCAATAACTGAGAGCAGCGATATGTCACATATTGCCAGAAACCCCCCCCCCCTGCAGTTTTCAAAATATCCCAAATATCCCAAATTCGACGCCTGCGCCATTTTTGAAGCCAAATTCGGGCTCTCTGAACGTATTCGCAAATTGAAATTACGTCTTTTTATACCGAAAATATGCCATTTACCCTCTCTTGAGCATCTGCATCCCTCTCTTGAGCATCTGCATCACTCACTTGGCCCCCTGCATCCCTCTCTTGAGCCTCTCCGTCACTCACTTGAGCCTCTGCATGACCCTCTTAAGCCTCTGTATCCCTATTTTGAGCCTCTGCATCACTTTCTTAAGCCTCTACATCACTTTCTTGAGCCTCTGCATCACTCTCTTGAACTCCTGCATCCCTCTCATGAGCCTCTGCATCCCTCTCCTGAGCCTTTGCATCACTCTCTTAAGCCTCTGCATCCCTCTCTTGACCCTCTGCATCACTCTCGTAAGCCTCTGCATCACTCTACTGAGCCTCTGCATAACTCTCTTTAGTCTCTGCATCACTCTCTTGAGCCTCTGCATTCCTCTCTTCAGCCTCTGCAACACTCTCTTCAGCCTCTGCATCACTCTCATAAGACTCGGCATCCCTCTCTTGAACTCCTGCATCCCTCTCATGAGCCTCTGCATCCCTCTCCTGAGCCTTTGCATCACTCTCTTAAGCCTCTGCATCCCTCTCTTGAGCCTCTGCATCACTCTCGTAAGCCTCTGCATCACTCTAATGAGCCTCTGCATAACTCTCTTGAGTCTCTGCATCACTCTCTTGAGCCTCTGTATCCATCTGTTGAGCGTCTGGAACACTCTCTTCAGCCTCTGCATCTCTCTCGTAAGCCTCTGCATCAGTCTCTTGTGCCTCAGCACAACTCTTTTTAGCCTCTGCATCACTCTCTTGAGCCTCTGCAACACTCTCTTCAGCCTCTGCATCACTCTCTTAAGCCTCTGCATCACTCTATTCGGCCTCTGCATCACTCTCTTAAGCCTCTGCTTACCCCTCTTGATCTTCTGCATCACTCTCCTGAGCCTCTATATCACTCTCATGATATTCTGCATCACTCTCTTGAGCCTCTGCATCACTCTCTTGAGCCTCTACATCACACTCTTGAGAGTCTACATCATTCTCTTGAGCCTCTGCATCACTCTCTTAAGCCTCTGCATCCCTCCCTCGATCCTCTGCATCCCTCTCTTGAGCCTCTGCATCATTCTCTTGAGCCTCTGCATCTCTCTCCTAAGCCTCTACATCATTCTCATGAGCCTCTGCATTACTCTTTTGAGCCTCTGCATCACTCTCTTAAGCCTCTCTTTGGCATAATAGTGACTTTTTTCACGTTTTTCATGTAGTTTGATGTTACATAAATATATTCATTTTTAACAATATTTCAATACTACTTCATGTAGTATCACGATATGTGATTAGGCCTTCAAATCTCAGAATTTCGCATAATATTGCATTTTAAGCAAGTTTTCTTGCATTTTGTTTCGTACTAAAAATCATCGAATTTAGTAATATTTTGACGTTTATCATCCCCCTTTTCTTTAATGTGATATAAACAAAATATCATCGAATTAGGCAATATTTTGCGTTTTTTCAACGTTTTTGTGAATTTCTAGTTTATTGTTATTATTCATGAAATATACGATAAAAATGAGACAAACACATAATTGATTAGATAATAACCATAAGTACTTCATTTTCAATCATCTATTTGTTTCTCGTTGAAATACTGAGTAAGATATGGAAAAGGGAAGAAGTTCGGTTTTTATTGAATATATCGACGTTTCAGCCGGAATAGAGCGGTTTTACGTGTACATCTTCCATCGGTAATATAAACGGAAAATCAGGAACATTTTAGTCAATTCTAATGAAAACACATTGATTTTTATCATTTGTATTGGAAACAATATTGTCATATGTCTTTTCTTGGATCTTAATAATACGAAACCTCGCTTTATGATTCGAAGTTAAAATCCACAAATTTGGCGTAATAGTGACTTTTTTCACGTTTTTTATGTAGTTTGATATTACGTAAGTATATTCATTTTTACCAATATTTCGATACTATTTCATGTAGTATCACGATATGTGATTTGGCCTTCATATCTCAGATTCTCGCCTAATATTGCATTTTAAGCAAGTTTTCTTGCATTTTGTTTCGTACTAAAAATCATCGAATTTAGTAATATTTCGACGTTTATCATCCCCCTTTTCCTTAATTTGATATAAACAAAATATCATCGAATTAGGCAATATTTTGCTGTTTTTCAACGTTCTTGTGAATTTCCAGTTTATTGTTATTAATTCATGATATATACGATAAAAATTAGACAAACACATAATTGATTAGATAATAACCTTAAATACTTCTTTTTCAATCATCTGTTTGTTTCTCGTTGAAATACTGAGTAGGATATGGAAAATGGGAGAAGTTCGGTTATTATTGCATATATCGACGTTTCAGCCGGAATAGAGCGGTTTTACGTGAACATCTTCCATCGGTAATATAAACGGAAAATCAGGAACATTTTAGTTCATTCTAATGAAAACATTGATTTGTATCATTTGTATTTGAAACAACATTGTCATATGTCTATTCTTGGATCTAAATAATACGAAACCTCGCTTTATGATTCGAAGTTAATTTCCCCAAATATGGTATAATAGTGTCTTTTTTCACGTTTTTGATGTAGTTTGATATTACATAAATATATTCATTTTTACCAATATTTTGACACTATTTCATGTAGTATCACGATATTTGATTTGGCCTTTAAATCTCAGAATTTCGCATAATATTACATTTTAAGCAAGTTTTCTTACATTTTGTTTCGTACTAAAAATCATCGAATTTAGCAAAATTTTGACGTTTATCATCCCCCTTTTCCTTTATGTGATATAAACAAAATATCATCGAAATAGGCAATATTTTGCTGTTTTTACACGTTTTTGTGAATTTCCAGTTTATTGTTACTAATTCATTATATATACGATAAAAATGAGACAAACACATAATTGATTAGATAATAACCTTAAATACTTCATTTTCAATCATCTATTTGTTTCTCGTTGAAATACTGAGTAAGATATGGAAAAGGGGAGAAGTTCGGTTTTTATTGCATATATCGACGTTTCATCCGGAATTGTGCGGTTTTACGTGTACATCTTCCATCTGTAATATAAACGGAAAATCAGGAACATTTTAGTTAATTCTAATGAAAACACATTGATTTTTATCATTTGTATTGGAAACAACATTGTCATATGTCTTTTCTTTGATCTAAATAATACAAAAGCTCGCTCTATGATTCGAAGTTAAAATCCTCAAATTTGGAATAATAGTCTTTTTTCACGTTTTTAATGTAGTTTGATATTACATAAATATATTCATTTTTACCAATATTTCGATACTATTTCATGTAGTATCACGATATGTGATTTGGCCTTCAAATCTCAGAATTTCGCATAATATTGCATTTTAAGCAAGTTTTCTTGCATTTTGTTTCGTACTAAAAATCATCGAATTTAGTAATATTTTGACGTTTATCATCCCCCTTTTCTTTAATGTGATATAAACAAAATATCATCGAATTAAGCAATATTTTGCGTTTTTTCAACGTTTTTGTGAATTTCTAGTTTATTGTTATTATTCATGAAATATACGATAAAAATGAGACAAACACATAATTGATTAGATAATAACCTTAAGTACTTCATTTTCAATCATCTATTTGTTTCTCGTTGAAATACTGAGAAAGATATGGAAAAGGGGAGAAGTTCGGTTTTTATTGCATATTTCGACGTTTCAGCCGGAATAGAGCGGTTTTACGTGTACATCTTCCATCGGTAATATAAACGGAAAATCAGGAACATTTTAGTCAATTCTAATGAAAACACATTGATTTTTATCATTTGTATTGGAAACAACATTGTCATATGTCTTTTCTTGGATCTAAATAATACGAAACCTCGCTTTATGATTCGAAGTTAAAATCCACAAATTTGGCGTAATAGTGACTTTTTTCACGTTTTTTATGTAGTTTGATATTACGTAAGTATATTCATTTTTACCAATATTTCGATACTATTTCATGTAGTATCACGATATGTGATTTGGCCTTCAAATCTCAGAATTTCGCATAATATTGCATTTTAGGCAAGTTTTCTTGCATTTTGTTTCTTACTAAACATCATCGAATTTAGCAATATTTTGACGTTTATCATCCCCTTTTCCTTTATGTGATATAAACAAAATATAATCGAATAAGGCAATATTTTGCCATTTTTTAACGTTTTTGTGAATTTTCAGTTTATTGTTATTAATTCATGAAATATACGATAAAAATGAGACAAACACATAATTGATTAGATAATAACCTTAAATACTTCATTTTCAATCATCTATTTGTTTCTCGTTGAAATACTGAGTAAGATATGTAAAAGGGGAAAAGTTCGGTTTTTATTGCATATATCGACGTTTCAGCCGGAATAGAGCGGTTTTACGTGAACATCTTCCATCGGTAATATAAACGGAAAATCAGGAACATTTTAGTTCATTCTAATGAAAACATTGATTTGTATCATTTGTATTAGAAACAACATTGTCATATGTCTATTCTTGGATCTAAATAATACGAAACCTCGCTTTATGATTCGAAGTTAATTTCCCCAAATATGGTATAATAGTCTTTTTTCACGTTTTTAATGTAGTTTGATATTACATAAATATATTCATTTTTACCAATATTTCGATACTATTTCATGTAGTATCACGATATGTGATTTGGCCTTCAATTCTCAGAATTTCGCATAATATTGCATTTTAAGCAAGTTTTCTTGCATTTTGTTTCGGACTAAAAATCATCGAATTTATTAATATTTTGACGTTTATCATCCCCTTTTTACTTTATGTGATATAAACAAAATATCATCGAATTAGGCAATATTTTGCTGTTTTTCAATGTTTTTGTGAATTTCCAGTTTATTGTTATTAATTCATTGAATATACGGGAAAAATGAGACAAACACATAATTGATTAGATAATAACCTTTGATACTTCATTTTCAATCATCTATTTGTTACTCGTTGAAATACTGAGTAAGATATTGAAAAGGGGAGAAGTTCGGTTTTTATTGCATATATCGACGTTTCAGCCTGAATAGAGCGGTTTTACGTGTACATCTTCCATCGGTAATATAAACGGAAAATCAGGAACATTTTAGTTAATTCTAATGAAAACACATTGATTTTTATCATTTGTATTGGAAACAACATTGTCATGTCTTTTCTTGGATCTAAATAGTATGAAACCTTGCTTTATGATACGAAGATAAATTCCTCAAATTTGGTATAATAGTGTCTTTTTTCACGTTTTTAATGTAGTTTGATATTACATAAATATATTCATTTTTACCATTATTTCGATACTATTTCATGTAGTATCACGATATGTGACTTGGCTTTCAAATCTCAGAATTTCGCCTAATATTGCATTTTAAGCAAGTTTTCTTGCATATTGTTTCGTACTAAAAATCATCGAATTTATTAATATTTTGACGTTTATCATCCCCTTTTTACTTTATGTGATATAAACAAAATATCATCGAATTAGGCAATATTTTGCTGTTTTTCAATGTTTTTGTGAATTTCCAGTTTATTGTTATTAATTCATTGAATATACGGGAAAAATGAGACAAACACATAATTGATTAGATAATAACCTTAAATACTTCATTTTCAATCATCTATTGGTTTCTCGTTGAAATACTGAGTAAGATATGGAAAAGGGGAGAAGTTCGGTTTTTATTGCATATATCGACGTTTCAGCCGGAATAGAGCGGTTTTACGTGTACATCTTCCACCGGTAATATAAACGGAAAATCAGGAACATTTTTGTCAATTCTAATGAAAACACATTGATTTTCATCATTTGTATTGGAAACAACATTGTCATATGTCTTTTCTTGGATCTAAATAATACGAAACCTCGCTTTATGATTCGAAGTTAAAATCCACAAATTTGGCGTAATAGTGACTTTTTTCACGTTTTTTATGTAGTTTGATATTACGTAAGTATATTCATTTTTACCAATATTTTGATACTATTTCATGAAGTATCACGATATTTGATTTGGCCTTTAAATCTCAGAATTTCGCATAATATTGCATTTTAAGCAAGTTTTCTTGCATTTTGTTTCGATACTAAAAATCATCGAATTTAGCAATATTTTGACGTTTATCATCCCCCTTTTCCTTTATGTGATATAAACAAAATATCATCGAATTAGGCAATATTTTGCTGTTTTTCAACGTTTTTTGTGAATTTCTAGTTTATTGTTACTAATTCATTATATATACGCTAAAAACGAGACAAACACATAATTGATTAGATAATACCTTAAATACTTCATTTTCAATCATCTATTTGTTTCTCGTTGAAATACTGAGTAAGATATGGAAAAGGGGAGAAGTTCGGTTTTTATTGCATATATCGACGTTTCAGCCGGAATTGTGCGGTTTTACGTGTACATCTTCCATCGGTAATATAAACGGAAAATCAGGAACATTTTAGTTTTTTTTCACGTTTTTAATGTAGTTTGATATTACATAAATATATTCATTTTTACCAATATTTCGATACTATTTCATGTAGTATCACGATATGTGATTTGACCTTCAAATCTCAGAATTTCGCATAATATTGCATTTTAAGCAAGTTTTCTTGCATTTTGTTTCGTACTAAAAATCATCGAATTTATTAATATTTTGACGTTTATCAGCCCCTTTTTACTTTATGTGATATAAACAAAATATCATCGAATTAGGCAATATTTTGCTGTTTTTCAATGTTTTTGTGAATTTACAGTTTATTGTTATTAATTCATTGAATATACGGGAAAAATGAGACAAACACATAATTGATTAGATAATAACCTTAAATACTTCATTTTCAATCATCTATTTGTTACTCGTTGAAATACTGAGTAAGATATTGAAAAGGGGAGAAGTTCGGTTTTTATTGCATATATCGACGTTTCAGCCGGAATAGAGCGGTTTTACGTGAACATCTTCCATCGGTAATATAAACGGAAAATCAGGAACATTTTAGTTCATTCTAATGAAAACATTGATTTTTATCATTTGTATTAGAAACAACATTGTCATATGTCTATTCTTGGATCTAAATAATACGAAACCTCGCTCTATGATTCGAAGTTAATTTCCTCAAATATGGTATAATAGTGTCTTTTTTCACGTTTTTGATGTAGTTTGATATTACATAAATATATTCATTTTTACCAATATTTTGATACTGTTTTATGTAGTATCACGATATTTGATTTGACCTTTAAATCTCAGAATTTCGCATAATATTGCATTTTAAGCAAGTTTTCTTGCATTTTGTTTCGTACTAAAAATCATCGAATTTAGCAAAATTTTGACGTTTATCATCCCCTTTTTCCTTTATGTGATATAAACAAAATATCATCGAATTAGGCAATATTTTGCTGTTTTTCAACGTTTTTGTGAACTTCCAGTTTATTGTTACTAATTCATTATATATACGATAAAAATGAGACAAACACATAATTGATTAGATAATAACCTTAAATACTTCATTTTCAATCATCTATTTGTTTCTCGTTGAAATACTGAGTAAGATATGGAAAAGGGGAGAAGTTCGGTTTTTATTGCATATATCGACGTTTCAGCCGGAATTGTGCGGTTTTACGTGTACATCTTCCATCGGTAATATAAACGGAAAATCAGGAACATTTTAGTTAATTCTAATGAAAACACATTGATTTTTATCATTTGTATTGGAAACAACATTGTCATATGTCTTTTCTTGGATCTAAATAATACAAAAGCTCGCTCTATGATTCGAAGTTAAAATCCTCAAATTTGGAATAATAGTCTTTTTTAACGTTTTTAATGTAGTTTGATATTACATAAATATATTCATTTTTACCAATATTTCGATACTATTTCATGTAGTATCACGATATGTGATTTGGCCTTCAAATCTCAGACTTTCGCATAATATTGCATTTTAAGCAAGTTTTCTTGCATTTTGTTTCGTACTAAAAATCATCGAATTTATTAATATTTTGACGTTTATCATCCCCTTTTTACTTTATGTGATATAAACAAAATATCTTCTAATTAGGCAATATTTTGCTGTTTTTCAATGTTTTTGTGAATTTCCAGTTTATTGTTATTAATTCATTATATGTACGATAAAAATGAAACAAACACATAATTGATTAGATAATAACCTTAAATACTTCATTTTCAATCATCTATTGGTTTCTCGTTGAAATACTGAGTAAGATATTAAAAAGGGGAGATGTTGGGTTTTTATTGCATATATCGACGTTTCAGCCGGAATAGAGCGGTTTTACGTGTACATCTTCCATCTGTAATATAAACGGAAATTCAGGAACATTTTAGTTAATTTTAATGAAAACACATTGATTTTTATCATTTGTATTGGAAACAACATTGTCATATGTCTTTTCTTGGATCTAAAAATTCCAAACCTCGCTTTATGACTCGTAGTTAAAATCCACAAATTTGGCATAATAGTGACTTTTTTCACGTTTTTCATGTAGTTTGATATTACATAAATATGTTAATTTTTAACAATATTTCGATACTATTTTATGTAGTATCACGATATGTGATTTGGCCTTCAAATCTCAGAATTTCGCATAATATTGCATTTTTAAGCAAGTTTTCTTGCATTTTGTTTCGTACTAAAAATCATCGAATTTAGTAATATTTTGACGTTTATCATCCCCCTTTTCTTTAATGTGATATAAACAAAATATCATCGAATTAGGCAATATTTTGCGTTTTTTCAACGTTTTTGTGAATTTCTAGTTTATTGTTATTATTCATGAAATATACGATAAAAATGAGACAAACACATAATTGATTAGATAATAACCATAAGTACTTCATTTTCAATCATCTATTTGTTTCTCGTTGAAATACTGAGTAAGATATGGAAAAGGGGAGAAGTTCGGTTTTTATTGCATATATCGACGTTTCAGCCGGAATAGAGCGGTTTTACGTGTTCATCTTCCATCGGTAATATAAACGGAAAATCAGGAACATTTTAGTCAATTCTAATGAAAACACATTGATTTTTATCATTTGTATTGGAAACAATATTGTCATATGTATTTTCTTGGATCTAAATAATACGAAACCTCGCTTTATGATTCGAAGTTAAAATCCACAAATTTGGCGTAATAGTGAATTTTTCACGTTTTTTATGTAGTTTGATATTACGTAAGTATATTCATTTTTACCAATATTTCGATACTATTTAATGTAGTATCACGATATGTGATTTGGCCTTCATATCTCTGATTCTCGCCTAATATTGCATTTTAAGCAAGTTTTCTTGCATTTTGTTTCGTACTAAAAATCATCGAATTTAGTAATATTTTGACGTTTATCATCCCCCTTTTTCTTAATGTGATATAAACAAAATATCATCGAATTAGGCAATATTTTGCTGTTTTTCAACGTTTTTGTGAATTTCCAGTTTATTGTTATTAATTCATGATATATACGATAAAAATGAGACAAAAACATAATTGATTAGATAATAACCTTAAATACTTCTTTTTCAATCATCTGTTTGTTTCTCGTTGAAATACTGAGTAGGATATGGAAAATGGGAGAAGTTCGGTTTTTATTGCATATATCGACGTTTCAGCCGGAATAGAGCGGTTTTACGTGAATATCTTCCATCGGTAATATAAACGGAAAATCAGGAACATTTTAGTTCATTCTAATGAAAACACATTGATTTTTATCATTTGTATTGGAAACAACATTGTCATATGTCTATTCTTGGATCTAAATAATACGAAACCTCGCTTTTTGATTCGAAGTTAATTTCCTCAAACATGGTATAATAGTGTCTTTTTCACGTTTTTGATGTAGTTTGATATTACATAAATATATTCATTTTTACCAATATTTTGATACTATTTCATGTAGTATAACGATATTTGATTTGGCCTTTAAATCTCAGAATATCGCATAATATTGCATTTTAAGCAAGTTTTCTTGCATTTTGTTTCGTACTAAAAATCATCGAATTTAGTAATATTTTGACGTTTATCATCCCCCTTTTCTTTAATGTGATATAAACAAAATATCATCGAATTAAGCAATATTTTGCGTTTTTTCAACGTTTTTGTGAATTTCCAGTTTATTGTTACTAATTCATTATATATACGATAAAAATGAGAAAAACACATAATTGATTAGATAATAACCTTAAATACTTCATTTTCAATCATCTATTTGTTTCTCGTTGAAATACTGAGTAAGATATGGAAAAGGGGAGAAGTTCGGTTTTTTATTGCATATATCGACGTTTCAGCCGGAATAGAGCGGTTTTACGTGTACATCTTCCATCGGTAATATAAACGGAAAATCAGGAACATTTTAGTCAATTCTAATGAAAACTAATTGATTTTTATCATTTGTATTGGAAACAACATTGTCATATGTCTTTTCTTGGATCTAAATAATAGGAAACCTCGCTTCATGATTCGAAGTTAAAATCAACAAATTTGGCGTAATAGTGACTTTTTTCACGTTTTTTATGTAGTTTGATATTACGTAAGTATATTCATTTTTACCAATATTTCGATACTATTTCATGTAGTGTCACGATATATGATTTGGCCTTAAAATCTCAGATTTTCGAATAATATTGCATTTTAGGCAAGTTTTCTTGCATTTTGTTTCTTACTAAACATCATCGAATTTAGCAATATATTGACGTTTATCATCCCCTTTTCCTTTATGTGATACAAACAAAATATCATCGAATTAGGCAATATTTTCCCATTTTTTAACGTTTTTGTGATTTTTCAGTTTATTGTTATTAATTCATGAAATATACGATAAAAATGAGACAAACACATAATTGATTAGATAATAGCCTTAAATACTTCGTTTTCAATCATCTATTTGTTTCTCGTTGAAATACTGAGTAAGATATGGAAAAGGGGAGAAGTTCGATTTTATTGCATATATCGACGTTTCAGCCGGAATAGAGCGGTTTTACGTGTACATCTTCCATCGGTAATATAAACGGAAAATCAGGAACATTTTAGTCAATTCTAAGAAAACACATTGATTTTCATCATTTGTATTGGAAACAACATTGTCATATGTTTTTTCTTGGATCTAAATAATACGAAACCTCGCTTTATGATTCGAAGTTAAAATCCTCAAATTTGGTATAATAGTAACTTTTTTCACGTTTTTCATGTAGTTTGATATTACATAAACATATTCATTTTTACCAATATTTCGATACTATTTCATGTAGTATCACGATATGTGATTTGGCCATCAATTCTCAGAATATCGCATAATATTGCATTTTAAGCAAGTTTTCTTGCATTTTGTTTCGTACTAAAAATCATCGAATTTATTAATATTTTGACGTTTATCATCCCCTTTTTACTTTACGGGATATAAACAAAATATCATCGAATTTGGCAATATTTTGCTGTTTTTCAATGTTTTTGTGAATTAACAGTATATTGTTATTAATTCATTGAATATACGATAAAAATGAGACAAACACATAATTGATTAGATAATAACCTTAAGTACTTCATTTTCAATCATCTATTTGTTTCTCGTTGAAATACCGAGTCAGATATGGAAAAGGGGAGAAGTTCGGTTTTTATTGCATATATCGACGTTTCAGCCGGAATAGAGCGGTTTTACGTGTACATCTTCCATCGGTAATATAAACGGAAAATCAGGAACATTTTAGTTAATTCTAATGAAAACACATTGATTTTTATCATTTGTATTGGAAACAACATTGTCATATGTCTTTTCTTGGATCTAAATAATATGAAACCTTGCTTTATGATACGAAGTTAAATTCCTCAAATTTGGTATAATAGTGTCTTTTTTCACGTTTTTAATGTAGTTTGATATTACATAAATATATTCATTTTTACCATTATTTTGATACTATTTCATGTAGTATCACGATATGTAACTTGGCTTTCAAATCTCAGAATTTCGCCTAATATTGCATTTTAAGCAAGTTTTCTTGCATATTGTTTCGTACTAAAAATCACCGAATTTAGTAATATTTTTACGTTTATCATCCCCCTTTTACTTAATGTGATATAAACAAAATATCATCGAATTAGGCAATATTTTGCCGTTTTCAACGTTTTTGTGAATTTTCAGTTTATTGGTATAAATTCATTATATATACGATAAAAATGATGCAAACACGTAATTGATTAGAAATTAACCTTAAATACCTCATTTTCAATCAACTATTTGTTTCTCGTTAAAATAATGAGTAAGATATTGAAAAGGGGAGACGTACGGTTTTTATTGCATATATCGCCGTTTCAGCTGGAATTGAACGGTTTTACATGTATATCTTCCGTCGGTATTATTATTGGAAAATCAGAACATTTTAGGAAATTCTAATGAAAACACATTGATTTTTATCATTTGTATTGGAAACAACATTGTCATATGTCTTTTCTTGAATCTAAAAATTCCAAACCTCGCTTTATGATTCGAAGTTAAAATCCACAAATTTGGCATAATAGTGACTTTTTACACGTTTTTCATGTAGTTTGATATTACGTAAATATATTCATTTTTTACCAATATTTCGATACTATTTCATGTAGTATCACGATATGTGATTTGGCCTTCAAATCTCAGTATTTCACATAATATTGCATTTTAAGCAAGTTTTCTTGCATTTTGTTTCGTACTAAAAATCATCGAATTTAGTAATATTTTGACGTTTATCATCCCCCTTTTCTTTAATGTGATATAAACAAAATATCATCGAATTAGGCAATATTTTGCTGTTTTTCAACGTTTTTGTGAATTTTCAGTTTATTGTTATAAATTCATTATATATACGATAAAAATGATGCAAACACGTAATTGATTAGAAATTAACCTTAAATACCTCATTTTCAATCAACTATTTGTTTCTCGTTAAAATACTGAGTAAGATATTGAAAAGGGGAGACGTAGGGTTTTTATTGCATATATCGCCGTTTCAGCTGGAATTGAACGGTTTTACGTGTATATCTTCCATCGGTATTATAATTGGAAAATCAGGAACATTTTAGGAAATTCTAATGAAAACACATTGATTTTTATCATTTGTATTGGAAACAACATTGTCATATGTCTTTTCTTGAATCTAAAAATTCCAAACCTGGCTTTATGATTCGAAGTTAAAATCCACAAATTTGGCATAATAGTGACTTTTTCACGTTTTTCATGTAGTTTGATATTACGTAAATATATTCATTTTTACCAATATTTCGATACTATTTCATGTAGTATCACGATATGTGATTTGGCCTTCAAATCTCAGAATTTCGCATAATATTGCATTTTAGGCAAGTTTTCTTGCATTTAGTTTCGTATTAAAATCATCGAATTTAGTAATATTTTGACGTTTATCATCCCCCTTTTCTTTAATGTGATATAAACAAAATATCGTCGAATTAGGCAATATTTTGCTGTTTTTCAACGTTTTTGTGAATTTCCAGTTTATTGTTACTAATTCATTATATATACGATAAAAATGAGACAAACACATAATTGATTAGATAATAACCTTAAATACTTCATTTTCAATCATCTATTTGTTTCTCGTTGAAATACTGAGTAAGATATGGAAAAGGGGAGATGTTCGGTTTTTATTGCATATATCGACGTTTCAGCCGGAATAGAGCGGTTTTACGTATACATCTTCCATCGGTAATATAAACGGAAAATCAGGAACATTTTAGTTTTTTTTCACGTTTTTAATGTAGTTTGATATTACATAAATATATTCATTTTTACCAATATTTCGATACTATTTCATGTAGTATCACGATATGTGATTTGGCCTTCAAATCTCAGAATTTCGCATAATATTGCATTTTAAGCAAGTTTTCTTGCATTTTGTTTCGTACTAAAAATCATCGAATTTATTAATATTTTGACGTTTATCAGCCCCTTTTTACTTTATGTGATATAAACAAAATATCATCGAATTAGGCAATATTTTGCTGTTTTTCAATGTTTTTGTGAATTTCCAGTTTATTGTTATTAATTCATTGAATATACGGGAAAAATGAGACAAACACATAATTGATTAGATAATAACCTTAAATACTTCATTTTCAATCATCTATTTGTTACTCGTTGAAATACTGAGTAAGATATTGAAAAGGGAAGAAGTTCGGTTTTTATTGCATATATCGACGTTTCAGACGGAATAGAGCGATTTTACGTGTACATCTTCCATCGGTAATATAAACGGAAAATCAGGAACATTTTAGTCAATTCTAATGAAAACACATTGATTTTTATCATTTGTATTGGAAACAATATTGTCATATGTCTTTTCTTGGATCTAAATAATACGAAATCTCGCTTTATGATTCGAAGTTAAAATCCACAAATATGGCGTAATAGTGACTTTTTTCACGTTTTTTATGTAGTTTGATATTACGTAAGTATATTCATTTTTACCAATATTTCGATACTATTTCATGTAGTATCACGATATGTGATTTGGCCTTCATATCTCAGATTCTCGCCTAATATTGCATTTTAAGCAAGTTTTCTTGCATATTGTTTCGTACTAAAAATCACCGAATTTAGTAATATTTTTACGTTTATCATCCCCCTTTTACTTAATGTGATATAAACAAAATATCATCAAATTAGGCAATATTTTGCCGTTTTCAACGTTTTTGTGAATTTTCAGTTTATTGGTATAAATTCATTATATATACGATAAAAATGATGCAAACACGTAATTGATTAGAAATTAACCTTAAATACCTCATTTTCAATCAACTATTTGTTTCTCGGTAAAATAATGAGTAAGATATTGAAAAAGGGAGACGTACGGTTTTTATTGCATATATCGCCGTTTCAGCTGGAATTGAACGGTTTTACATGTATATCTTCCGTCGGTATTATAATTGGAAAATCAGGAACATTTTAGGAAATTCTAATGAAAACACATTGATTTTTATCATTTGTATTGGAAACAACATTTTCATATGTCTTTTCTTGAATCTAAAAATTCCAAACCTCGCTTTATGATTCGAAGTTAAAATCCACAAATTTGGCATAATAGTGACTTTTTACACGTTTTTCATGTAGTTTGATATTACGTAAATATATTCATTTTTTACCAATATTTCGATACTATTTCATGTAGTATCACGATATGTGATTTGGCCTTCAAATCTCAGTATTTCACATAATATTGCATTTTAAGCAAGTTTTCTTGCATTTTGTTTCGTACTAAAAATCATCGAATTTAGTAATATTTTGACGTTTATCATCCCCCTTCTCTTTAATGTGATATAAACAAAATATCATCGAATTAGGCAATATTTTGCTGTTTTTCAACGTTTTTGTGAATTTTCAGTTTATTGTTATAAATTCATTATATATACGATAAAAATGATGCAAACACGTAATTGATTAGAAATTAACCTTAAATACCTTATTTTCAATCAACTATTTGTTTCTCGTTAAAATACTGAGTAAGATATTGAAAAGGGGAGACGTAGGGTTTTTATTGCATATATCGCCGTTTCAGCTGGAATTGAACGGTTTTACGTGTATATCTTCCATCGGTATTATAATTGGAAAATCAGGAACATTTTAGGAAATTCTAATGAAAACACATTGATTTTTATCATTTGTATTGGAAACAACATTGTCATATGTCTTTTCTTGAATCTAAAAATTCCAAACCTCGCTTTATGATTCGAAGTTAAAATCCACAAATTTGGCATAATAGTGACTTTTTCACGTTTTTCATGTAGTTTGATATTACGTACATATATTCATTTTTACCAATATTTCGATATTATTTCATGTAGTATCACGATATGTGATTTGGCCTTCAAATCTCATAATTTCGCATAATATTGCATTTTAGGCAAGTTTTCTTGCATTTAGTTTCGTATTAAAATCATCGAATTTAGTAATATTTTGACGTTTATCATCCCCCTTTTCTTTAATGTGATATAAACAAAATATCATCGAATTAGGCAATATTTTGCTGTTTTTCAACGTTTTTGTGAATTTCCAGTTTATTGTTACTAATTCATTATATATACGATAAAAATGAGACAAACACATAATTGATTAGATAATAACCTTAAATACTTCTTTTTCAATCGTCTATTTGTTTCTCGTTGAAATACTGAGTATGATATGGAATAGGGGAGAAGTTCGGTTTTTATTGCATATATCGACGTTTCAGCCGGAATAGAGCGGTTTTACGTGTACATCTTCCATCGGTAATATAAACGGAAAATCAGGAACATTTTAGTCAATTCTAATGAAAACACATTGATTTTTATCATTTTTATTGGAAACAACATTGTCATATGTCTTTTCTTGGATCTAAATAATACGAAACCTCGCTTTATGATTCGAAGTTAAAATCCACAAATTTGGCGTAATAGTGACTTTTTTCACGTTTTTTATGTAGTTTGATATTTCGTAAGTATATTCATTTTTACCAATATTTCGATACTATTTCATGTAGTATCACGATATATGATTTGGCCTTCATATCTCAGATTTTCGAATAATATTGCATTTTAGGCAAGTTTTCTTGCATTTTGTTTCGTACTAAAATTCATCAAATTTATTAATATTTTGACGTTTATCATCCCCTTTTTACTTTATGTGATATAAACAAAATATCATCGAATTAGGCAATATTTTGCGGTTTTTCAATGTTTTTGTGAATTTCCAGTTTATTGTTATTAATTCATTGAATATACGGGAAAAATGAGACAAACACATAATTGATTAGATAATAACCTTAAATACTTCATTTTCAATCATCTATTTGTTACTCGTTGAAATACTGAGTAAGATATTGAAAAGGGGAGAAGTTCGGTTTTTATTGCATATATCGACGTTTCAGCCGGAATAGAGCGGTTTTACGTGTACATCTTCCATCGGTAATATAAACGGAAAATCAGGAACATTTTAGTCAATTCTAAAGAAAACACATTGATTTTTATCATTTGTATTGGAAACAATATTGTCATATGTCTTTTCTTGGATCTAAATAATACGAAACCTCGCTTTATGATTCGAAGTTAAAATCCACAAATTTGGCGTAATAGTGACTTTTTTCACGTTTTTTATGTAGTTTGATATTACGTAAGTATATTCATTTTTACCAATATTTCGATACTATTTCATGTAGTATCACGATATGTGATTTGGCCTTCATATCTCAGATTCTTGCCTAATATTGTATTTTAAGCAAGTTTTCTTGCATTTTGTTTCGTACTAAAAATCATAGAATTTAGTAATATTTTGACGTTTATCATCCCCCTTTTCCTTAATGTGATATAAACAAAACATCATCGAATTAGGCAATATTTTGCTGTTTTTCAACGTTTTTGTGAATTTCCAGTTTATTGTTATTAATTCATGATATATACGATAAAAATGAGACAAACACATAATTGATTAGATAATAACCTGAAATACTTCTTTTTCAATCATCTGTTTGTTTCTCGTTGAAATACTGAGTAGGATATGGAAAATGGGAGAAGTTCGGTTTTTATTGCATATATCGACGTTTCAGCCGGAATAGAGCGGTTTTACGTGAACATCTTCCATCGGTAATATAAACGGAAAATCAGGAACATTTTAGTTCATTCTAATGAAAACATTGATTTTTATCATTTGTATTAGAAACAACATTGTCATATGTCTATTCTTGGATCTAAATAATACGAAACCTCGCTTTATGATTCGAAGTTAATTTCCTCAAATATGGTATAATAGTGTCTTTTTTCACGTTTTTGATGTAGTTTGATATTACATAAATATATTCATTTTTACCAATATTTTGATACTATTTCATGTAGTATCACGATATTTGATTTGGCCTTTAAATCTCAGAATTTCACATAATATTGCATTTTAAGCAAGTTTTCTTGCATTTTGTTTCGTACTAAAAATCATCGAATTTAGCAAAATTTTGACGTTTATCATCCCCCTTTTCCTTTATGTGATATAAACAAAATATCATCGAATTAGGCAATATTTTGCTGTTTTTCAACGTTTTTGTGAATTTTCAGTTTATTGTTATTAATTCATGAAATATATGATAAAAATGAGACAAACACATAATTGATTAGATAATAACCTTAAATACTTCATTTTCAATCATCTATTTGTTTCTCGTTGAAATACTGAGTAAGATATGGAAAAGGGGAGAAGTTCGGTTTTTATTGCATATATCGACGTTTCAGCCGGAATAGAGCGGTTTTACGTGTACATCTTCCATCGGTAATATATACGGAAAATCAGGAACATTTTAGTCAATTCTAATGAAAACACATTGATTTTTATCATTTGTATTGGAAACAACATTGTCATATGTCTTTTCTTGGATCTAAATAATACGAAACCTCGCTTTATGATTCGAAGTTAAAATCCACAAATTTGGCGTAATAGTGACTTTTTTCACGTTTTTTATGTAGTTTGATATTACGTAAGTATATTCATTTTTACCAATATTTCGATACTATTTCATGTAGTATCACGATATGTGATTTGGCCTTCAATTCTCTGAATTTCGCATAATATTGCATTTTAAGCAAGTTTTCTTGCATTTTGTTTCGTACTAAAAATCATCGAATTTATTAATATTTTGACGTTTATCATCCCCTTTTTACTTTATGTGATATAAACAAAATATCATCGAATTAGGCAATATTTTGCTGTTTTTCAATGTTTTTGTGAATTTCCAGTTTATTGTTATTAATTCATTGAATATACGGGAAAAATGAGACAAACACATAATTGATTAGATAATAACCTTAAATACTTCATTTTCAATCATCTATTTGTTACTCGTTGAAATACTGAGTAAGATATTGAAAAGGGGAGAAGTTCGGTTTTAATTGCATATATCGACGTTTCAGCCGGAATAGAGCGGTTTTACGTGTACATCTTCCATCGGTAATATAAACGGAAAATCAGGAACATTTTAGTTCATTCTAATGAAAACACATTGATTTTTATCATTTGTATTGGAAACAATATTGTCATATGTCTTTTCTTGGCTCTAAATTATACGAAACCTCGCTTTATGATTCGAAGTTAAAATCCACAAATTTGGCGTAATAGTGACTTTTTTCACGTTTTTTATGTAGTTTGATATTACGTAAGTATATTCATTTTTACCAATATTTCGATACTATTTCATGTAGTATCACGATATTTGATTTGGCCTTTAAATCTCAGAATTTCGCATAATATTGTATTTTAAGCAAGTTTTCTTGCATTTTGTTTCGTACTAAAAATCATCGAATTTAGCAATATTTTGACGTTTATCATCCCCCTTTTCCTTTATGTGATATAAACAAAATATCATCGAATTAGGCAATATTTTGCTGTTTTTCACGTTTTTGTGAATTTCCAGTTTATTGTTACTAATTCATTATATATACGATAAAAATGAGACAAACACATAATTGATTAAATAATAACCTTAAATACTTCATTTTCAATCATCTATTTGTTTCTCGTTGAAATACTGAGTAAGATATGGAAAAGGGGAGAAGTTCGGTTTTTATTGCATATATCGACGATTCAGCCGGAATTGTGCGGTTTTACGTGTACATCTTCCATCGGTAATATAAACGGAAAATCAGGAACATTTTAGTTTTTTTTCACGTTTTTAATGTAGTTTGATATTACATAAATATATTCATTTTTACCAATATTTCGATACTATTTCATGTAGTATCACGATATGTGATTTGGCCTTCATATCTCAGATTCTCGCCTAAAATTGCATTTTAAGCAAGTTTTCTTGCATTTTGTTTCGTACTAAAAATCATCGAATTTAGCAAAATTTTAACGTTTATCATCCCCCGTTTCCTTTATGTGATATAAACAAAATATCATCGAATTAGGCAATATTTTGCTGTTTTTCAATGTTTTTGTGAATTTCCAGTTTATTGTTATTAATTCATTGAATATACGATAAAAATGAGACAAACACATAATTGATTAGATAATAACCTTAAATACTTCATTTTCAATCATCTATTTGTTTCTCGTTGAAATACTGAGTAAGATATGGAAAAGGGGAGAAGTTCGGTTTTTATTGCATATATCGACGTTTCAGCCGGAATAGAGCGGTTTTACGTGTACATCTTCCATCGGTAATATAAACGGAAAATCAGGAACATTTTAGTCAATTCTAATGAAAAGACATTGATTTTTATCATTTGTATTGGAAACAATATTGTCATATGTCTTTTCTTGGATCTAAATAATACGAAACCTCGCTTTATGATTCGAAGTTAAAATCCTCAAATTTGGTATAATAGTAACTTTTTTCACGTTTTTCATGTAGCTTGATATTACATAAATATATTCATTTTTACCAATATTTCGATACTATTTCATGTAGTATCACGATATGTGATTTGGCCTTCAATTCTCAGAATTTCGAATAATATTGCATTTTAAGCAAGTTTTCTTGCATTTTGTTTCGTACTAAAAATCATCGAATTTATTAATATTTTGACGTTTATCATCCCCTTTTTACTTTATGTGATATAAACAAAATATCATCGAATTAGGCAATATTTTGCTGTTTTTCAATGTTTTTGTGAATTTCCAGTTTATTGTTATTAATTCATTGAATATACGGGAAAAATGAGACAAACACATAATTGATTAGATAATAACCTTAAATACTTCATTTTCAATCATCTATTTGTTACTCGTTGAAATACTGAGTAAGATATTGAAAAGGGGAGAAGTTCGGTTTTTATTGCATATATCGACGTTTCAGCCGGAATAGAGCGGTTTTACGTGTACATCTTCCATCGGTAATATAAACGGAAAATCAGGAACATTTTAGTTCATTCTAATGAAAACACATTGATTTTTATCATTTGTATTGGAAACAATATTGTCATATGTCTTTTCTTGGATCTAAATTATACGAAACCTCGCTTTATGATTCGAAGTTAAAATCCACAAATTTGGCGTAATAGTGACTTTTTTCACGTTTTTTATGTAGTTTGATATTACGTAAGAATATTCATTTTTACCAATATTTCGATACTAATTCATGTAGTATCACGATATTTGATTTGGCCTTTAAATCTCAGAATTTCGCATAATATTGTATTTTAAGCAAGTTTTCTTGCATTTTCTTCGTACTAAAAATCATCGAATTTAGCAATATTTTGACGTTTATCATCCCCCTTTTCCTTTATGTGATATAAACAAAATATCATCGAATTAGGCAATATTTTGCTGTTTTTCACGTTTTTGTGAATTTCCAGTTTATTGTTACTAATTCATTATATATACGATAAAAATGAGACAAACACATAATTGATTAAATAATAACCTTAAATACTTCATTTTCAATCATCTATTTGTTTCTCGTTGAAATACTGAGTAAGATATGGAAAAGGGGAGAAGTTCGGTTTTTATTGCATATATCGACGTTTCAGCCGGAATTGAGCGGGTTTACGTGTACATCTTCCATCGGTAATATAAACGAAAAATCAGGAACATTTTAGTCAATTCTAATGAAAACTAATTGATTTTTATCATTTGTATTGGAAACAACATTGTCATATGTCTTTTCTTGGATCTAAATAATACGAAACCTCGCTTTATGATTCGAAGTTAAAATCCACAAATTTGGCGTAATAGTGACTTTTTTCACGTTTTTTATGTAGTTTGATATTACATAAGTATATTCATTTTTACCAATATTTCGATACTATTTCATGTAGTATCACGATATGTGATTTGGCCTTCATATCTCAGATTCTCGCCTAAAATTGCATTTTAAGCAAGTTTTCTTGCATTTTGTTTCGTACTAAAAATCATCGAATTTAGCAAAATTTTGACGTTTATCATCCCCCGTTTCCTTTATGTGATATAAACAAAATATCATCGAATTAGGCAATATTTTGCTGTTTTTCAACGTTTTTGTGAATTTCAAGTTTATTGTTACTAATTCAATATATATACGATAAAAATGAGACAAACACATAATTGATTAGATAATAACCTTAAATACTTCATTTTCAATCATCTATTTGTTTCTCGTTGAAATACTGAGTAAGATATGGAAAAGGGGAGAATTTCGGTTTTTATTGCATATATCGACGTTTCAGCCGGAATTGTGCGGTTTTACGTGTACATCTTCCATCGGTAATATAAACGGAAAATCAGGAACATTTTAGTTAATTCTAATGAAAACACATTGATTTTTATCATTTGTATTGGAAACAACATTGTCATATGTCTTTTCTTGGATCTAAATAATACAAAAGCTCGCTCTATGATTCGAAGTTAAAATCCTCAAATTTGGAATAATAGTCTTTTTTCACGTTTTTAATGTAGTTTGATATTACATAAATATATTCATTTTTACAAATATTTCGATACTATTTCATGTAGTATCACGATATGTGATTTGGCCTTCAAATCTCAGAATTTCGCATAATATTGCATTTTAAGCAAGTTTTTTTGCATTTTGTTTCGTACTAAAAATCATCGAATTTAGTAATATTTTGACGTTTATCATCCCCCTTTTCTTTAATGTGATATAAACAAAATATCATCGAATTAAGCAATATTTTGCGTTTTTTCAACGTTTTTGGGAATTTCTAGTTTATTGTTATTATTCATGAAATATTCGATAAAAATGAGACTAACACATAATTGATTAGATAATAACCTTAAGTACTTCATTTTCAATCATCTATTTGTTTCTGGTTGAAATACTGAGTAAGATATGGAAAAGGGGAGAAGTTCGGTTTTTATTGCATATATCGACGTTTCAGCCGGAATAGAGCGGTTTTACGTGTACATCTTCCATCGGTAATATAAACGGAAAATCAGGAACATTTTAGTCAATTCTAATGAAAACACATTGATTTTTATCATTTGTATTGGAAACAACATTGTCATATGTCTTTTCTTGGATCTAAATTATACGAAACCTCGCTTTATGATTCGAAGTTAAAATCCACAAATTTGGCGTAATAGTGAATTTTTTCACGTTTTTTATGTAGTTTGATATTACGTAAGTATATTCATTTTTACCAATATTTCGATACTTGTTCATGTAGTATCACGATATATGATTTGGCCTTCATATCTCAGATTTTCGAATAATATTGCATTTTAGGCAAGTTTTCTTGCATTTTGTTTCTTACTAAACATCATCGAATTTAGCAATATTTTGACGTTTATCATCCCCTTTTCCTTTATGTGATATAAACAAAATATCATCGAATTAGGCAATATTTTGCCATTTTTTAACGTTTTTGTGAATTTTCAGTTTATTGTTATTAATTCATGAAATATACGATAAAAATGAGACAAACAAATAATTGATTAGATAATAACCTTAAATACTTAATTTTCAATCATCTATTTGTTTCTCGTTGAAATACTGAGTAAGATATGGAAAAGGGGAGAAGTTCGGTTTTTATTGCATATGTCGACGTTTCTGCCGGAATACAGCGGTTTTACGTGTACATCTTCCATTGGTAATATAAACGGAAAATCAGGAACATTTTAGTTAATTCTAATGAAAACACATTGATTTTTATCATTTGTATTGGAAACAACATTGTCATGTGTCTTTTCTTGGATCTAAATAATACGAAACCTCGCTTTATGATTCGAAGTTAAAATCCTCAAATTTGGTATAATAGTAACTTTTTTCACGTTTTTCATGTAGTTTGATATTACATAAATATATTAATTTTTACCAATATTTCGATACTATTTCATGTAGTATCACGATATGTGATTTGGCCTTCAATTCTCAGAATTTCGCATAATATTGCTTTTTAAGCAAGTTTTCTTGCATTTTGTTTCGTACTAAAAATCATCGAATTTAGCAATATTTTGACGTTTATCATCCCCTTTTTACTTTATGTGATATAAACAAAATATCATCGAATTAGGCAATATTTTGCTGTTTTTCAATGTTTTTGTGAATTTCCAGTTTATTGTTATTAATTCATTGAATATACGATAAAAATGAGACAAACACATAATTGATTAGATAATAACCTTAAATACTTCATTTTCAATCATCTATTTGTTACTCGTTGAAATACTGAGTAAGATATTGAAAAGGGGAGAAGTTCGGTTTTTATTGCATATATCGACGTTTCAGCCGGAATAGAGCGGTTTTACGTGTACATTTTCCATCGGTAATATAAACGGAAAATCAGGAACATTTTAGTCAATTCTAATGAAAACACATTGATTTTTATCATTTGTATTGGAAACAACATTGTCATATGTCTTTTCTTGGATCTAAATTATACGAAACCTCGCTCTATGATTCGAAGTTAAAATCCACAAATTTGGCGTAATAGTGACTTTTTTCACGTTTTTTATGTAGTTTGATATTACGTAAGTATATTCATTTTTACCAATATTTCGATACTATTTCATGTAGTATCACGATATATGATTTGGCCTTCATATCTCAGATTTTCGAATAATATTGCATTTTAGGCAAGTTTTCTTGCATTTTGTTTCTTACTAAACATCATCGAATTTAGCAATATTTTGACGTTTATCATCCCCTTTTCCTTTATGTGATATAAACAAAATATCATCGAATTAGGCAATATTTTGCCATTTTTTAACGTTTTTGTGAATTTTCAGTTTATTGTTATTAATTCATGAAATATACGATAAAAATGAGACAAACACATAATTGATTAGATAATAACCTTAAATACTTAATTTTCAATCATCTATTTGTTTCTCGTTGAAATACTGAGTAAGATATGGAAAAGGGGAGAAGTTCGGTTTTTATTGCATATGTCGACGTTTCTGCCGGAATACAGCGGTTTTACGTGTACATCTTCCATCGGTAATATAAACGGAAAATCAGGAACATTTTAGTTAATTCTAATGAAAACACATTGATTTTTATCATTTGTATTGGAAACAACATTGTCATGTGTCTTTTCTTGGATCTAAATAATACGAAACCTCGCTTTATGATTCGAAGTTAAAATCCTCAAATTTGGTATAATAGTAACTTTTTTCACGTTTTTCATGTAGTTTGATATTACATAAATATATTAATTTTTTCCAATATTTCGATACTATTTCATGTAGTATCACGATATGTGATTTGGCCTTCAATTCTCAGAATTTCGCATAATATTGCTTTTTAAGCAAGTTTTCTTGCATTTTGTTTCGTACTAAAAATCATCGAATTTAGCAATATTTTGACGTTTATCATCCCCTTTTTACTTTATGTGATATAAACAAAATATCATCGAATTAGGCAATATTTTGCTGTTTTTCAATGTTTTTGTGAATTTCCAGTTTATTGTTATTAATTCATTGAATATACGGGAAAAATGAGACAAACACATAATTGATTAGATAATAACCTTAAATACTTCATTTTTAATCATCTATTTGTTACTCGTTGAAATACTGAGTAAGATATTGAAAAGGGGAGAAGTTCGGTTTTTATTGCATATATCGACGTTTCAGCCGGAATAGAGCGGTTTTACGTGTACATCTTCCATCGGTAATATAAACGGAAAATCAGGAACATTTTAGTTCATTCTAATGAAAACACATTGATTTTTATCATTTGTATTGGAAACAATATTGTCATATGTCTTTTCTTGGATCTAAATTATACGAAACCTCGCTTTATGATTCGAAGTTAAAATCCACAAATTTGGCGTAATAGTGACTTTTTTCACGTTTTTTATGTAGTTTGATATTACGTAAGAATATTCATTTTTACCAATATTTCGATACTATTTCATGTAGTATCACGATATTTGATTTGGCCTTTAAATCTCAGAATTTCGCATAATATTGTATTTTAAGCAAGTTTTCTTGCATTTTCTTCGTACTAAAAATCATCGAATTTAGCAATATTTTGACGTTTATCATCCCCCTTTTCCTTTATGTGATATAAACAAAATATCATCGAATTAGGCAATATTTTGCTGTTTTTCACGTTTTTGTGAATTTCCAGTTTATTGTTACTAATTCATTATATATACGATAAAAATGAGACAAACACATAATTGATTAAATAATAACCTTAAATACTTCATTTTCAATCATCTATTTGTTTCTCGTTGAAATACTGAGTAAGATATGGAAAAGGGGAGAAGTTCGGTTTTTATTGCATATATCGACGTTTCAGCCGGAATAGAGCGGTTTTACGTGTACATCTTCCATCGGTAATATATACGGAAAATCAGGAACATTTTAGTCAATTCTAATGAAAACACATTGATTTTTATCATTTGTATTGGAAACAACATTGTCATATGTCTTTTCTTGGATCTAAATAATACGAAACCTCGCTTTATGATTCGAAGTTAAAATCCACAAATTTGGCGTAATAGTGACTTTTTTCACGTTTTTTATGTTGTTTGATATTACGTAAGTATATTCATTTTTACCAATATTTCGATACTATTTCATGTAGTATCACGATATGTGATTTGGCCTTCAATTCTCAGAATTTCGCATAATATTGCATTTTAAGCAAGTTTTCTTGCATTTTCTTTCGTACTAAAAATCATCGAATTTATTAATATTTTGACGTTTATCATCCCCTTTTTACTTTATGTGATATAAACAAAATATCATCGAATTAGGCAATATTTTGCTGTTTTTCAATGTTTTTGTGAATTTCCAGTTTATTGTTATTAATTCATTGAATATACGGGAAAAATGAGACAAACACATAATTGATTAGATAATAACCTTAAATACTTCATTTTCAATCATCTATTTGTTACTCGTTGAAATACTGAGTAAGATATTGAAAAGGGGAGAAGTTCGGTTTTAATTGCATATATCGACGTTTCAGCCGGAATAGAGCGGTTTTACGTGTACATCTTCCATCGGTAATATAAACGGAAAATCAGGAACATTTTAGTTCATTCTAATGAAAACACATTGATTTTTATCATTTGTATTGGAAACAATATTGTCATATGTCTTTTCTTGGATCTAAATTATACGAAACCTCGCTTTATGATTCGAAGTTAAAATCCACAAATTTGGCGTAATAGTGACTTTTTTCACGTTTTTTATGTAGTTTGATATTACGTAAGTATATTCATTTTTACCAATATTTCGATACTATTTCATGTAGTATCACGATATTTGATTTGGCCTTTAAATCTCAGAATTTCGCATAATATTGTATTTTAAGCAAGTTTTCTTGCATTTTGTTTCGTACTAAAAATCAATGAATTTAGCAATATTTTGACGTTTATCATCCCCCTTTTCCTTTATGTGATATAAACAAAATATCATCGAATTAGGCAATATTTTGCTGTTTTTCACGTTTTTGTGAATTTCCAGTTTATTGTTACTAATTCATTATATATACGATAAAAATGAGACAAACACATAATTGATTAAATAATAACCTTAAATACTTCATTTTCAATCATCTATTTGTTTCTCGTTGAAATACTGAGTAAGATATGGAAAAGGGGAGAAGTTCGGTTTTTATTGCATATATCGACGATTCAGCCGGAATTGTGCGGTTTTACGTGTACATCTTCCATCGGTAATATAAACGGAAAATCAGGAACATTTTAGTTTTTTTTCACGTTTTTAATGTAGTTTGATATTACATAAATATATTCATTTTTACCAATATTTCGATACTATTTCATGTAGTATCACGATATGTGATTTGGCCTTCATATCTCAGATTCTCGCCTAAAATTGCATTTTAAGCAAGTTTTCTTGCATTTTGTTTCGTACTAAAAATCATCGAATTTAGCAAAATTTTAACGTTTATCATCCCCCGTTTCCTTTATGTGATATAAACAAAATATCATCGAATTAGGCAATATTTTGCTGTTTTTCAACGTTTTTGTGAATTTCAAGTTTATTGTTACTAATTCAATATATATAAGATAAAAATGAGACAAACACATAATTGATTAGATAATAACCTTAAATACTTCATTTTCAATCATCTATTTGTTTCTCGTTGAAATACTGAGTAAGATATGGAAAAGGGGAGAATTTCGGTTTTTATTGCATATATCGACGTTTCAGCCGGAATTGTGCGGTTTTACGTGTACATCTTCCATCGGTAATATAAACGGAAAATCAGGAACATTTTAGTTAATTCTAATGAAAACACATTGATTTTTATCATTTGTATTGGAAACAACATTGTCATGTGTCTTTTCTTGGATCTAAATAATACGAAACCTCGCTTTATGATTCGAAGTTAAAATCCTCAAATTTGGTATAATAGTAACTTTTTTCACGTTTTTCATGTAGTTTGATATTACATAAATATATTAATTTTTACCAATATTTCGATACTATTTCATGTAGTATCACGATATGTGATTTGGCCTTCAATTCTCAGAATTTCGCATAATATTGCTTTTTAAGCAAGTTTTCTTGCATTTTGTTTCGTACTAAAAATCATCGAATTTAGCAATATTTTGACGTTTATCATCCCCTTTTTACTTTATGTGATATAAACAAAATATCATCGAATTAGGCAATATTTTGCTGTTTTTCAATGTTTTTGTGAATTTCCAGTTTATTGTTATTAATTCATTGAATATACGATAAAAATGAGACAAACACATAATTGATTAGATAATAACCTTAAATACTTCATTTTCAATCATCTATTTGTTACTCGTTGAAATACTGAGTAAGATATTGAAAAGGGGAGAAGTTCGGTTTTTATTGCATATATCGACGTTTCAGCCGGAATAGAGCGGTTTTACGTGTACATTTTCCATCGGTAATATAAACGGAAAATCAGGAACATTTTAGTCAATTCTAATGAAAACACATTGATTTTTATCATTTGTAATGGAAACAACATTGTCATATGTCTTTTCTTGGATCTAAATTATACGAAACCACCCTCTATGATTCGAAGTTAAAATCCACAAATTTGGCGTAATAGTGACTTTTTTCACGTTTTTTATGTAGTTTGATATTACGTAAGTATATTCATTTTTACCAATATTTCGATACTATTTCATGTAGTATCACGATATATGATTTGGCCTTCATATCTCAGATTTTCGAATAATATTGCATTTTAGGCAAGTTTTCTTGCATTTTGTTTCTTACTAAACATCATCGAATTTAGCAATATTTTGACGTTTATCATCCACTTTTCCTTTATGTGATATAAACAAAATATCATCGAATTAGGCAATATTTTGCCATTTTTTAACGTTTTTGTGAATTTTCAGTTTATTGTTATTAATTCATGAAATATATGATAAAAATGAGACAAACACATAATTGATTAGATAATAACCTTAAATACTTCATTTTCAATCATCTATTTGTTTCTCGTTGAAATACTGAGTAAGATATGGAAAAGGGGAGAAGTTCGGTTTTTATTGCATATATCGACGTTTCAGCCGGAATAGAGCGGTTTTACGTGTACATCTTCCATCGGTAATATAAACGGAAAATCAGGAACATTTTAGTTCATTCTAATGAAAACACATTGATTTTTATCATTTGTATTGGAAACAATATTGTCATATGTCTTTTCTTGGATCTAAATTATACGAAACCTCGCTTTATGATTCGAAGTTAAAATCCACAAATTTGGCGTAATAGTGACTTTTTTCACGTTTTTTATGTAGTTTGATATTACGTAAGAATATTCATTTTTACCAATATTTCGATACTAATTCATGTAGTATCACGATATTTGATTTGGCCTTTAAATCTCAGAATTTCGCATAATATTGTATTTTAAGCAAGTTTTCTTGCATTTTCTTCGTACTAAAAATCATCGAATTTAGCAATATTTTGACGTTTATCATCCCCCTTTTCCTTTATGTGATATAAACAAAATATCATCGAATTAGGCAATATTTTGCTGTTTTTCACGTTTTTGTGAATTTCCAGTTTATTGTTACTAATTCATTATATATACGATAAAAATGAGACAAACACATAATTGATTAAATAATAACCTTAAATACTTCATTTTCAATCATCTATTTGTTTCTCGTTGAAATACTGAGTAAGATATGGAAAAGGGGAGAAGTTCGGTTTTTATTGCATATATCGACGTTTCAGCCGGAATTGAGCGGGTTTACGTGTACATCTTCCATCGGTAATATAAACGAAAAATCAGGAACATTTTAGTCAATTCTAATGAAAACTAATTGATTTTTATCATTTGTATTGGAAACAACATTGTCATATGTCTTTTCTTGGATCTAAATAATACGAAACCTCGCTTTATGATTCGAAGTTAAAATCCACAAATTTGGCGTAATAGTGACTTTTTTCACGTTTTTTATGTAGTTTGATATTACATAAGTATATTCATTTTTACCAATATTTCGATACTATTTCATGTAGTATCACGATATGTGATTTGGCCTTCATATCTCAGATTCTCGCCTAAAATTGCATTTTAAGCAAGTTTTCTTGCATTTTGTTTCGTACTAAAAATCATCGAATTTAGCAAAATTTTGACGTTTATCATCCCCCGTTTCCTTTATGTGATATAAACAAAATATCATCGAATTAGGCAATATTTTGCTGTTTTTCAACGTTTTTGTGAATTTCAAGTTTATTGTTACTAATTCAATATATATACGATAAAAATGAGACAAACACATAATTGATTAGATAATAACCTTAAATACTTCATTTTCAATCATCTATTTGTTTCTCGTTGAAATACTGAGTAAGATATGGAAAAGGGGAGAATTTCGGTTTTTATTGCATATATCGACGTTTCAGCCGGAATTGTGCGGTTTTACGTGTACATCTTCCATCGGTAATATAAACGGAAAATCAGGAACATTTTAGTTAATTCTAATGAAAACACATTGATTTTTATCATTTGTATTGGAAACAACATTGTCATATGTCTTTTCTTGGATCTAAATAATACAAAAGCTCGCTCTATGATTCGATGTTAAAATCCTCAAATTTGGAATAATAGTCTTTTTTCACGTTTTTAATGTAGTTTGATATTACATAAATATATTCATTTTTACCAATATTTCGATACTATTTCATGTAGTATCACGATATGTGATTTGGCCTTCAAATCTCAGAATTTCGCATAATATTGCATTTTAAGCAAGTTTTTTTGCATTTTGTTTCGTACTAAAAATCATCGAATTTAGTAATATTTTGACGTTTATCATCCCCCTTTTCTTTAATGTGATATAAACAAAATATCATCGAATTAAGCAATATTTTGCGTTTTTTCAACGTTTTTGGGAATTTCTAGTTTATTGTTATTATTCATGAAATATTCGATAAAAATGAGACTAACACATAATTGATTAGATAATAACCTTAAGTACTTCATTTTCAATCATCTATTTGTTTCTGGTTGAAATACTGAGTAAGATATGGAAAAGGGGAGAAGTTCGGTTTTTATTGCATATATCGACGTTTCAGCCGGAATAGAGCGGTTTTACGTGTACATCTTCCATCGGTAATATAAACGGAAAATCAGGAACATTTTAGTCAATTCTAATGAAAACACATTGATTTTTATCATTTGTATTGGAAACAACATTGTCATATGTCTTTTCTTGGATCTAAATTATACGAAACCTCGCTTTATGATTCGAAGTTAAAATCCACAAATTTGGCGTAATAGTGAATTTTTTCACGTTTTTTATGTAGTTTGATATTACGTAAGTATATTCATTTTTACCAATATTTCGATACTTGTTCATGTAGTATCACGATATATGATTTGGCCTTCATATCTCAGATTTTCGAATAATATTGCATTTTAGGCAAGTTTTCTTGCATTTTGTTTCTTACTAAACATCATCGAATTTAGCAATATTTTGACGTTTATCATCCCCTTTTCCTTTATGTGATATAAACAAAATATCATCGAATTAGGCAATATTTTGCCATTTTTTAACGTTTTTGTGAATTTTCAGTTTATTGTTATTAATTCATGAAATATACGATAAAAATGAGACAAACACATAATTGATTAGATAATAACCTTAAATACTTAATTTTCAATCATCTATTTGTTTCTCGTTGAAATACTGAGTAAGATATGGAAAAGGGGAGAAGTTCGGTTTTTATTGCATATGTCGACGTTTCTGCCGGAATACAGCGGTTTTACGTGTACATCTTCCATCGGTAATATAAACGGAAAATCAGGAACATTTTAGTTAATTCTAATGAAAACACATTGATTTTTATCATTTGTATTGGAAACAACATTGTCATGTGTCTTTTCTTGGATCTAAATAATACGAAACCTCGCTTTATGATTCGAAGTTAAAATCCTCAAATTTGGTATAATAGTAACTTTTTTCACGTTTTTCATGTAGTTTGATATTACATAAATATATTAATTTTTACCAATATTTCGATACTATTTCATGTAGTATCACGATATGTGATTTGGCCTTCAATTCTCAGAATTTCGCATAATATTGCTTTTTAAGCAAGTTTTCTTGCATTTTGTTTCGTACTAAAAATCATCGAATTTATTAATATTTTGACGTTTATCATCCCCTTTTTACTTTATGTGATATAAACAAAATATCATCGAATTAGGCAATATTTTGCTGTTTTTCAATGTTTTTGTGAATTTCCAGTTTATTGTTATTAATTCATTGAATATACGATAAAAATGAGACAAACACATAATTGATTAGATAATAACCTTAAATACTTCATTTTCAATCATCTATTTGTTACTCGTTGAAATACTGAGTAAGATATTGAAAAGGGGAGAAGTTCGGTTTTTATTGCATATATCGACGTTTCAGCCGGAATAGAGCGGTTTTACGTGTACATTTTCCATCGGTAATATAAACGGAAAATCAGGAACATTTTAGTCAATTCTAATGAAAACACATTGATTTTTATCATTTGTATTGGAAACAACATTGTCATATGTCTTTTCTTGGATCTAAATTATACGAAACCTCCCTCTATGATTCGAAGTTAAAATCCACAAATTTGGCGTAATAGTGACTTTTTTCACGTTTTTTATGTAGTTTGATATTACGTAAGTATATTCATTTTTACCAATATTTCGATACTATTTCATGTAGTATCACGATATATGATTTGGCCTTCATATCTCAGATTTTCGAATAATATTGCATTTTAGGCAAGTTTTCTTGCATTTTGTTTCTTACTAAACATCATCGAATTTAGCAATATTTTGACGTTTATCATCCACTTTTCCTTTATGTGATATAAACAAAATATCATCGAATTAGGCAATATTTTGCCATTTTTTAACGTTTTTGTGAATTTTCAGTTTATTGTTATTAATTCATGAAATATATGATAAAAATGAGACAAACACATAATTGATTAGATAATAACCTTAAATACTTCATTTTCAATCATCTATTTGTTTCTCGTTGAAATACTGAGTAAGATATGGAAAAGGGGAGAAGTTCGGTTTTTATTGCATATATCGACGTTTCAGCCGGAATAGAGCGGTTTTACGTGTACATCTTCCATCGGTAATATAAACGGAAAATCAGGAACATTTTAGTCAATTCTAATGAAAAGACATTGATTTTTATCATTTGTATTGGAAACAATATTGTCATATGTCTTTTCTTGGATCTAAATAATACGAAACCTCGCTTTATGATTCGAAGTTAAAATCCTCAAATTTGGTATAATAGTAACTTTTTTCACGTTTTTCATGTAGCTTGATATTACATAAATATATTCATTTTTACCAATATTTCGATACTATTTCATGTAGTATCACGATATGTGATTTGGCCTTCAAATCTCAGAATTTCGAATAATATTGCATTTTAAGCAAGTTTTCTTGCATTTTGTTTCGTACTAAAAATCATCGAATTTATTAATATTTTGACGTTTATCATCCCCTTTTTACTTTATGTGATATAAACAAAATATCATCGAATTAGGCAATATTTTGCTGTTTTTCAATGTTTTTGTGAATTTCCAGTTTATTGTTATTAATTCATTGAATATACGGGAAAAATGAGACAAACACATAATTGATTAGATAATAACCTTAAATACTTCATTTTTAATCATCTATTTGTTACTCGTTGAAATACTGAGTAAGATATTGAAAAGGGGAGAAGTTCGGTTTTTATTGCATATATCGACGTTTCAGCCGGAATAGAGCGGTTTTACGTGTACATCTTCCATCGGTAATATAAACGGAAAATCAGGAACATTTTAGTTCATTCTAATGAAAACACATTGATTTTTATCATTTGTATTGGAAACAATATTGTCATATGTCTTTTCTTGGATCTAAATTATACGAAACCTCGCTTTATGATTCGAAGTTAAAATCCACAAATTTGGCGTAATAGTGACTTTTTTCACGTTTTTTATGTAGTTTGATATTACGTAAGAATATTCATTTTTACCAATATTTCGATACTATTTCATGTAGTATCACGATATTTGATTTGGCCTTTAAATCTCAGAATTTCGCATAATATTGTATTTTAAGCAAGTTTTCTTGCATTTTCTTCGTACTAAAAATCATCGAATTTAGCAATATTTTGACGTTTATCATCCCCCTTTTCCTTTATGTGATATAAACAAAATATCATCGAATTAGGCAATATTTTGCTGTTTTTCACGTTTTTGTGAATTTCCAGTTTATTGTTACTAATTCATTATATATACGATAAAAATGAGACAAACACATAATTGATTAAATAATAACCTTAAATACTTCATTTTCAATCATCTATTTGTTTCTCGTTGAAATACTGAGTAAGATATGGAAAAGGGGAGAAGTTCGGTTTTTATTGCATATATCGACGTTTCAGCCGGAATAGAGCGGTTTTACGTGTACATCTTCCATCGGTAATATATACGGAAAATCAGGAACATTTTAGTCAATTCTAATGAAAACACATTGATTTTTATCATTTGTATTGGAAACAACATTGTCATATGTCTTTTCTTGGATCTAAATAATACGAAACCTCGCTTTATGATTCGAAGTTAAAATCCACAAATTTGGCGTAATAGTGACTTTTTTCACGTTTTTTATGTAGTTTGATATTACGTAAGTATATTCATTTTTACCAATATTTCGATACTATTTCATGTAGTATCACGATATGTGATTTGGCCTTCAATTCTCAGAATTTCGCATAATATTGCATTTTAAGCAAGTTTTCTTGCATTTTCTTTCGTACTAAAAATCATCGAATTTATTAATATTTTGACGTTTATCATCCCCTTTTTACTTTATGTGATATAAACAAAATATCATCGAATTAGACAATATTTTGCTGTTTTTCAATGTTTTTGTGAATTTCCAGTTTATTGTTATTAATTCATTGAATATACGGGAAAAATGAGACAAACACATAATTGATTAGATAATAACCTTAAATACTTCATTTTCAATCATCTATTTGTTACTCGTTGAAATACTGAGTAAGATATTGAAAAGGGGAGAAGTTCGGTTTTTATTGCATATATCGACGTTTCAGCCGGAATAGAGCGGTTTTACGTGTACATTTTCCATCGGTAATATAAACGGAAAATCAGGAACATTTTAGTCAATTCTAATGAAAACACATTGATTTTTATCATTTGTATTGGAAACAACATTGTCATATGTCTTTTCTTGGATCTAAATTATACGAAACCTCCCTCTATGATTCGAAGTTAAAATCCACAAATTTGGCGTAATAGTGACTTTTTTCACGTTTTTTATGTAGTTTGATATTACGTAAGTATATTCATTTTTACCAATATTTCGATACTATTTCATGTAGTATCACGATATATGATTTGGCCTTCATATCTCAGATTTTCGAATAATATTGCATTTTAGGCAAGTTTTCTTGCATTTTGTTTCTTACTAAACATCATCGAATTTAGCAATATTTTGACGTTTATCATCCACTTTTCCTTTATGTGATATAAACAAAATATCATCGAATTAGGCAATATTTTGCCATTTTTTAACGTTTTTGTGAATTTTCAGTTTATTGTTATTAATTCATGAAATATATGATAAAAATGAGACAAACACATAATTGATTAGATAATAACCTTAAATACTTCATTTTCAATCATCTATTTGTTTCTCGTTGAAATACTGAGTAAGATATGGAAAAGGGGAGAAGTTCGGTTTTTATTGCATATATCGACGTTTCAGCCGGAATAGAGCGGTTTTACGTGTACATCTTCCATCGGTAATATAAACGGAAAATCAGGAACATTTTAGTTCATTCTAATGAAAACACATTGATTTTTATCATTTGTATTGGAAACAATATTGTCATATGTCTTTTCTTGGATCTAAATTATACGAAACCTCGCTTTATGATTCGAAGTTAAAATCCACAAATTTGGCGTAATAGTGACTTTTTTCACGTTTTTTATGTAGTTTGATATTACGTAAGAATATTCATTTTTACCAATATTTCGATACTAATTCATGTAGTATCACGATATTTGATTTGGCCTTTAAATCTCAGAATTTCGCATAATATTGTATTTTAAGCAAGTTTTCTTGCATTTTCTTCGTACTAAAAATCATCGAATTTAGCAATATTTTGACGTTTATCATCCCCCTTTTCCTTTATGTGATATAAACAAAATATCATCGAATTAGGCAATATTTTGCTGTTTTTCACGTTTTTGTGAATTTCCAGTTTATTGTTACTAATTCATTATATATACGATAAAAATGAGACAAACACATAATTGATTAAATAATAACCTTAAATACTTCATTTTCAATCATCTATTTGTTTCTCGTTGAAATACTGAGTAAGATATGGAAAAGGGGAGAAGTTCGGTTTTTATTGCATATATCGACGTTTCAGCCGGAATTGAGCGGGTTTACGTGTACATCTTCCATCGGTAATATAAACGAAAAATCAGGAACATTTTAGTCAATTCTAATGAAAACTAATTGATTTTTATCATTTGTATTGGAAACAACATTGTCATATGTCTTTTCTTGGATCTAAATAATACGAAACCTCGCTTTATGATTCGAAGTTAAAATCCACAAATTTGGCGTAATAGTGACTTTTTTCACGTTTTTTATGTAGTTTGATATTACATAAGTATATTCATTTTTACCAATATTTCGATACTATTTCATGTAGTATTACGATATGTGATTTGGCCTTCATATCTCAGATTCTCGCCTAAAATTGCATTTTAAGCAAGTTTTCTTGCATTTTGTTTCGTACTAAAAATCATCGAATTTAGCAAAATTTTGACGTTTATCATCCCCCGTTTCCTTTATGTGATATAAACAAAATATCATCGAATTAGGCAATATTTTGCTGTTTTTCAACGTTTTTGTGAATTTCAAGTTTATTGTTACTAATTCAATATATATACGATAAAAATGAGACAAACACATAATTGATTAGATAATAACCTTAAATACTTCATTTTCAATCATCTATTTGTTTCTCGTTGAAATACTGAGTAAGATATGGAAAAGGGGAGAATTTCGGTTTTTATTGCATATATCGACGTTTCAGCCGGAATTGTGCGGTTTTACGTGTACATCTTCCATCGGTAATATAAACGGAAAATCAGGAACATTTTAGTTAATTCTAATGAAAACACATTGATTTTTATCATTTGTATTGGAAACAACATTGTCATATGTCTTTTCTTGGATCTAAATAATACAAAAGCTCGCTCTATGATTCGATGTTAAAATCCTCAAATTTGGAATAATAGTCTTTTTTCACGTTTTTAATGTAGTTTGATATTACATAAATATATTCATTTTTACCAATATTTCGATACTATTTCATGTAGTATCACGATATGTGATTTGGCCTTCAAATCTCAGAATTTCGCATAATATTGCATTTTAAGCAAGTTTTTTTGCATTTTGTTTCGTACTAAAAATCATCGAATTTAGTAATATTTTGACGTTTATCATCCCCCTTTTCTTTAATGTGATATAAACAAAATATCATCGAATTAAGCAATATTTTGCGTTTTTTCAACGTTTTTGGGAATTTCTAGTTTATTGTTATTATTCATGAAATATTCGATAAAAATGAGACTAACACATAATTGATTAGATAATAACCTTAAGTACTTCATTTTCAATCATCTATTTGTTTCTGGTTGAAATACTGAGTAAGATATGGAAAAGGGGAGAAGTTCGGTTTTTATTGCATATATCGACGTTTCAGCCGGAATAGAGCGGTTTTACGTGTACATCTTCCATCGGTAATATAAACGGAAAATCAGGAACATTTTAGTCAATTCTAATGAAAACACATTGATTTTTATCATTTGTATTGGAAACAACATTGTCATATGTCTTTTCTTGGATCTAAATTATACGAAACCTCGCTTTATGATTCGAAGTTAAAATCCACAAATTTGGCATAATAGTGAATTTTTTCACGTTTTTTATGTAGTTTGATATTACGTAAGTATATTCATTTTTACCAATATTTCGATACTTGTTCATGTAGTATCACGATATATGATTTGGCCTTCATATCTCAGATTTTCGAATAATATTGCATTTTAGGCAAGTTTTCTTGCATTTTGTTTCTTACTAAACATCATCGAATTTAGCAATATTTTGACGTTTATCATCCCCTTTTCCTTTATGTGATATAAACAAAATATCATCGAATTAGGCAATATTTTGCCATTTTTTAACGTTTTTGTGAATTTTCAGTTTATTGTTATTAATTCATGAAATATACGATAAAAATGAGACAAACACATAATTGATTAGATAATAACCTTAAATACTTAATTTTCAATCATCTATTTGTTTCTCGTTGAAATACTGAGTAAGATATGGAAAAGGGGAGAAGTTCGGTTTTTATTGCATATGTCGACGTTTCTGCCGGAATACAGCGGTTTTACGTGTACATCTTCCATCGGTAATATAAACGGAAAATCAGGAACATTTTAGTTAATTCTAATGAAAACACATTGATTTTTATCATTTGTATTGGAAACAACATTGTCATGTGTCTTTTCTTGGATCTAAATAATACGAAACCTCGCTTTATGATTCGAAGTTAAAATCCTCAAATTTGGTATAATAGTAACTTTTTTCACGTTTTTCATGTAGTTTGATATTACATAAATATATTAATTTTTACCAATATTTCGATACTATTTCATGTAGTATCACGATATGTGATTTGGCCTTCAATTCTCAGAATTTCGCATAATATTGCTTTTTAAGCAAGTTTTCTTGCATTTTGTTTCGTACTAAAAATCATCGAATTTATTAATATTTTGACGTTTATCATCCCCTTTTTACTTTATGTGATATAAACAAAATATCATCGAATTAGGCAATATTTTGCTGTTTTTCAATGTTTTTGTGAATTTCCAGTTTATTGTTATTAATTCATTGAATATACGATAAAAATGAGACAAACACATAATTGATTAGATAATAACCTTAAATACTTCATTTTCAATCATCTATTTGTTACTCGTTGAAATACTGAGTAAGATATTGAAAAGGGGAGAAGTTCGGTTTTTATTGCATATATCGACGTTTCAGCCGGAATAGAGCGGTTTTACGTGTACATTTTCCATCGGTAATATAAACGGAAAATCAGGAACATTTTAGTCAATTCTAATGAAAACACATTGATTTTTATCATTTGTATTGGAAACAACATTGTCATATGTCTTTTCTTGGATCTAAATTATACGAAACCTCCCTCTATGATTCGAAGTTAAAATCCACAAATTTGGCGTAATAGTGACTTTTTTCACGTTTTTTATGTAGTTTGATATTACGTAAGTATATTCATTTTTACCAATATTTCGATACTATTTCATGTAGTATCACGATATATGATTTGGCCTTCATATCTCAGATTTTCGAATAATATTGCATTTTAGGCAAGTTTTCTTGCATTTTGTTTCTTACAAAACATCATCGAATTTAGCAATATTTTGACGTTTTTCATCCACTTTTCCTTTATGTGATATAAACAAAATATCATCGAATTAGGCAATATTTTGCCATTTTTTAACGTTTTTGTGAATTTTCAGTTTATTGTTATTAATTCATGAAATATATGATAAAAATGAGACAAACACATAATTGATTAGATAATAACCTTAAATACTTCATTTTCAATCATCTATTTGTTTCTCGTTGAAATACTGAGTAAGATATGGAAAAGGGGAGAAGTTCGGTTTTTATTGCATATATCGACGTTTCAGCCGGAATAGAGCGGTTTTACGTGTACATCTTCCATCGGTAATATAAACGGAAAATCAGGAACATTTTAGTCAATTCTAATGAAAAGACATTGATTTTTATCATTTGTATTGGAAACAATATTGTCATATGTCTTTTCTTGGATCTAAATAATACGAAACCTCGCTTTATGATTCGAAGTTAAAATCCTCAAATTTGGTATAATAGTAACTTTTTTCACGTTTTTCATGTAGCTTGATATTACATAAATATATTCATTTTTACCAATATTTCGATACTATTTCATGTAGTATCACGATATGTGATTTGGCCTTCAAATCTCAGAATTTCGAATAATATTGCATTTTAAGCAAGTTTTCTTGCATTTTGTTTCGTACTAAAAATCATCGAATTTATTAATATTTTGACGTTTATCATCCCCTTTTTACTTTATGTGATATAAACAAAATATCATCGAATTAGGCAATATTTTGCTGTTTTTCAATGTTTTTGTGAATTTCCAGTTTATTGTTATTAATTCATTGAATATACGGGAAAAATGAGACAAACACATAATTGATTAGATAATAACCTTAAATACTTCATTTTTAATCATCTATTTGTTACTCGTTGAAATACTGAGTAAGATATTGAAAAGGGGAGAAGTTCGGTTTTTATTGCATATATCGACGTTTCAGCCGGAATAGAGCGGTTTTACGTGTACATCTTCCATCGGTAATATAAACGGAAAATCAGGAACATTTTAGTTCATTCTAATGAAAACACATTGATTTTTATCATTTGTATTGGAAACAATATTGTCATATGTCTTTTCTTGGATCTAAATTATACGAAACCTCGCTTTATGATTCGAAGTTAAAATCCACAAATTTGGCGTAATAGTGACTTTTTTCACGTTTTTTATGTAGTTTGATATTACGTAAGAATATTCATTTTTACCAATATTTCGATACTATTTCATGTAGTATCACGATATTTGATTTGGCCTTTAAATCTCAGAATTTCGCATAATATTGTATTTTAAGCAAGTTTTCTTGCATTTTCTTCGTACTAAAAATCATCGAATTTAGCAATATTTTGACGTTTATCATCCCCCTTTTCCTTTATGTGATATAAACAAAATATCATCGAATTAGGCAATATTTTGCTGTTTTTCACGTTTTTGTGAATTTCCAGTTTATTGTTACTAATTCATTATATATACGATAAAAATGAGACAAACACATAATTGATTAAATAATAACCTTAAATACTTCATTTTCAATCATCTATTTGTTTCTCGTTGAAATACTGAGTAAGATATGGAAAAGGGGAGAAGTTCGGTTTTTATTGCATATATCGACGTTTCAGCCGGAATAGAGCGGTTTTACGTGTACATCTTCCATCGGTAATATATACGGAAAATCAGGAACATTTTAGTCAATTCTAATGAAAACACATTGATTTTTATCATTTGTATTGGAAACAACATTGTCATATGTCTTTTCTTGGATCTAAATAATACGAAACCTCGCTTTATGATTCGAAGTTAAAATCCACAAATTTGGCGTAATAGTGACTTTTTTCACGTTTTTTATGTAGTTTGATATTACGTAAGTATATTCATTTTTACCAATATTTCGATACTATTTCATGTAGTATCACGATATGTGATTTGGCCTTCAATTCTCAGAATTTCGCATAATATTGCATTTTAAGCAAGTTTTCTTGCATTTTCTTTCGTACTAAAAATCATCGAATTTATTAATATTTTGACGTTTATCATCCCCTTTTTACTTTATGTGATATAAACAAAATATCATCGAATTAGACAATATTTTGCTGTTTTTCAATGTTTTTGTGAATTTCCAGTTTATTGTTATTAATTCATTGAATATACGGGAAAAATGAGACAAACACATAATTGATTAGATAATAACCTTAAATACTTCATTTTCAATCATCTATTTGTTACTCGTTGAAATACTGAGTAAGATATTGAAAAGGGGAGAAGTTCGGTTTTTATTGCATATATCGACGTTTCAGCCGGAATAGAGCGGTTTTACGTGTACATTTTCCATCGGTAATATAAACGGAAAATCAGGAACATTTTAGTCAATTCTAATGAAAACACATTGATTTTTATCATTTGTATTGGAAACAACATTGTCATATGTCTTTTCTTGGATCTAAATTATACGAAACCTCCCTCTATGATTCGAAGTTAAAATCCACAAATTTGGCGTAATAGTGACTTTTTTCACGTTTTTTATGTAGTTTGATATTACGTAAGTATATTCATTTTTACCAATATTTCGATACTATTTCATGTAGTATCACGATATATGATTTGGCCTTCATATCTCAGATTTTCGAATAATATTGCATTTTAGGCAAGTTTTCTTGCATTTTGTTTCTTACTAAACATCATCGAATTTAGCAATATTTTGACGTTTATCATCCACTTTTCCTTTATGTGATATAAACAAAATATCATCGAATTAGGCAATATTTTGCCATTTTTTAACGTTTTTGTGAATTTTCAGTTTATTGTTATTAATTCATGAAATATATGATAAAAATGAGACAAACACATAATTGATTAGATAATAACCTTAAATACTTCATTTTCAATCATCTATTTGTTTCTCGTTGAAATACTGAGTAAGATATGGAAAAGGGGAGAAGTTCGGTTTTTATTGCATATATCGACGTTTCAGCCGGAATAGAGCGGTTTTACGTGTACATCTTCCATCGGTAATATAAACGGAAAATCAGGAACATTTTAGTTCATTCTAATGAAAAGACATTGATTTTTATCATTTGTATTGGAAACAATATTGTCATATGTCTTTTCTTGGATCTAAATAATACGAAACCTCGCTTTATGATTCGAAGTTAAAATCCTCAAATTTGGTATAATAGTAACTTTTTTCACATTTTTCATGTAGCTTGATATTACATAAATATATTCATTTTTACCAATATTTCGATACTATTTCATGTAGTATCACGATATGTGATTTGGCCTTCAATTCTCAGAATTTCGAATAATATTGCATTTTAAGCAAGTTTTCTTGCATTTTGTTTCGTACTAAAAATCATCGAATTTATTAATATTTTGACGTTTATCATCCCCTTTTTACTTTATGTGATATAAACAAAATATCATCGAATTAGGCAATATTTTGCTGTTTTTCAATGTTTTTGTGAATTTCCAGTTTATTGTTATTAATTCATTGAATATACGGGAAAAATGAGACAAACACATAATTGATTAGATAATAACCTTAAATACTTCATTTTCAATCATCTATTTGTTACTCGTTGAAATACTGAGTAAGATATTGAAAAGGGGAGAAGTTCGGTTTTTATTGCATATATCGACGTTTCAGCCGGAATAGAGCGGTTTTACGTGTACATCTTCCATCGGTAATATAAACGGAAAATCAGGAACATTTTAGTTCATTCTAATGAAAACACATTGATTTTTATCATTTGTATTGGAAACAATATTGTCATATGTCTTTTCTTGGATCTAAATTATACGAAACCTCGCTTTATGATTCGAAGTTAAAATCCACAAATTTGGCGTAATAGTGACTTTTTTCACGTTTTTTATGTAGTTTGATATTACGTAAGAATATTCATTTTTACCAATATTTCGATACTAATTCATGTAGTATCACGATATTTGATTTGGCCTTTAAATCTCAGAATTTCGCATAATATTGTATTTTAAGCAAGTTTTCTTGCATTTTCTTCGTACTAAAAATCATCGAATTTAGCAATATTTTGACGTTTATCATCCCCCTTTTCCTTTATGTGATATAAACAAAATATCATCGAATTAGGCAATATTTTGCTGTTTTTCACGTTTTTGTGAATTTCCAGTTTATTGTTACTAATTCATTATATATACGATAAAAATGAGACAAACACATAATTGATTAAATAATAACCTTAAATACTTCATTTTCAATCATCTATTTGTTTCTCGTTGAAATACTGAGTAAGATATGGAAAAGGGGAGAAGTTCGGTTTTTATTGCATATATCGACGTTTCAGCCGGAATTGAGCGGGTTTACGTGTACATCTTCCATCGGTAATATAAACGAAAAATCAGGAACATTTTAGTCAATTCTAATGAAAACTAATTGATTTTTATCATTTGTATTGGAAACAACATTGTCATATGTCTTTTCTTGGATCTAAATAATACGAAACCTCGCTTTATGATTCGAAGTTAAAATCCACAAATTTGGCGTAATAGTGACTTTTTTCACGTTTTTTATGTAGTTTGATATTACATAAGTATATTCATTTTTACCAATATTTCGATACTATTTCATGTAGTATTACGATATGTGATTTGGCCTTCATATCTCAGATTCTCGCCTAAAATTGCATTTTAAGCAAGTTTTCTTGCATTTTGTTTCGTACTAAAAATCATCGAATTTAGCAAAATTTTGACGTTTATCATCCCCCGTTTCCTTTATGTGATATAAACAAAATATCATCGAATTAGGCAATATTTTGCTGTTTTTCAACGTTTTTGTGAATTTCAAGTTTATTGTTACTAATTCAATATATATACGATAAAAATGAGACAAACACATAATTGATTAGATAATAACCTTAAATACTTCATTTTCAATCATCTATTTGTTTCTCGTTGAAATACTGAGTAAGATATGGAAAAGGGGAGAATTTCGGTTTTTATTGCATATATCGACGTTTCAGCCGGAATTGTGCGGTTTTACGTGTACATCTTCCATCGGTAATATAAACGGAAAATCAGGAACATTTTAGTTAATTCTAATGAAAACACATTGATTTTTATCATTTGTATTGGAAACAACATTGTCATATGTCTTTTCTTGGATCTAAATAATACAAAAGCTCGCTCTATGATTCGATGTTAAAATCCTCAAATTTGGAATAATAGTCTTTTTTCACGTTTTTAATGTAGTTTGATATTACATAAATATATTCATTTTTACCAATATTTCGATACTATTTCATGTAGTATCACGATATGTGATTTGGCCTTCAAATCTCAGAATTTCGCATAATATTGCATTTTAAGCAAGTTTTTTTGCATTTTGTTTCGTACTAAAAATCATCGAATTTAGTAATATTTTGACGTTTATCATCCCCCTTTTCTTTAATGTGATATAAACAAAATATCATCGAATTAAGCAATATTTTGCGTTTTTTCAACGTTTTTGGGAATTTCTAGTTTATTGTTATTATTCATGAAATATTCGATAAAAATGAGACTAACACATAATTGATTAGATAATAACCTTAAGTACTTCATTTACAATCATCTATTTGTTTCTGGTTGAAATACTGAGTAAGATATGGAAAAGGGGAGAAGTTCGGTTTTTATTGCATATATCGACGTTTCAGCCGGAATAGAGCGGTTTTACGTGTACATCTTCCATCGGTAATATAAACGGAAAATCAGGAACATTTTAGTCAATTCTAATGAAAACACATTGATTTTTATCATTTGTATTGGAAACAACATTGTCATATGTCTTTTCTTGGATCTAAATTATACGAAACCTCGCTTTATGATTCGAAGTTAAAATCCACAAATTTGGCATAATAGTGAATTTTTTCACGTTTTTTATGTAGTTTGATATTACGTAAGTATATTCATTTTTACCAATATTTCGATACTTGTTCATGTAGTATCACGATATATGATTTGGCCTTCATATCTCAGATTTTCGAATAATATTGCATTTTAGGCAAGTTTTCTTGCATTTTGTTTCTTACTAAACATCATCGAATTTAGCAATATTTTGACGTTTATCATCCCCTTTTCCTTTATGTGATATAAACAAAATATCATCGAATTAGGCAATATTTTGCCATTTTTTAACGTTTTTGTGAATTTTCAGTTTATTGTTATTAATTCATGAAATATACGATAAAAATGAGACAAACACATAATTGATTAGATAATAACCTTAAATACTTAATTTTCAATCATCTATTTGTTTCTCGTTGAAATACTGAGTAAGATATGGAAAAGGGGAGAAGTTCGGTTTTTATTGCATATGTCGACGTTTCTGCCGGAATACAGCGGTTTTACGTGTACATCTTCCATCGGTAATATAAACGGAAAATCAGGAACATTTTAGTTAATTCTAATGAAAACACATTGATTTTTATCATTTGTATTGGAAACAACATTGTCATGTGTCTTTTCTTGGATCTAAATAATACGAAACCTCGCTTTATGATTCGAAGTTAAAATCCTCAAATTTGGTATAATAGTAACTTTTTTCACGTTTTTCATGTAGTTTGATATTACATAAATATATTAATTTTTACCAATATTTCGATACTATTTCATGTAGTATCACGATATGTGATTTGGCCTTCAATTCTCAGAATTTCGCATAATATTGCTTTTTAAGCAAGTTTTCTTGCATTTTGTTTCGTACTAAAAATCATCGAATTTATTAATATTTTGACGTTTATCATCCCCTTTTTACTTTATGTGATATAAACAAAATATCATCGAATTAGGCAATATTTTGCTGTTTTTCAATGTTTTTGTGAATTTCCAGTTTATTGTTATTAATTCATTGAATATACGATAAAAATGAGACAAACACATAATTGATTAGATAATAACCTTAAATACTTCATTTTCAATCATCTATTTGTTACTCGTTGAAATACTGAGTAAGATATTGAAAAGGGGAGAAGTTCGGTTTTTATTGCATATATCGACGTTTCAGCCGGAATAGAGCGGTTTTACGTGTACATTTTCCATCGGTAATATAAACGGAAAATCAGGAACATTTTAGTCAATTCTAATGAAAACACATTGATTTTTATCATTTGTATTGGAAACAACATTGTCATATGTCTTTTCTTGGATCTAAATTATACGAAACCTCCCTCTATGATTCGAAGTTAAAATCCACAAATTTGGCGTAATAGTGACTTTTTTCACGTTTTTTATGTAGTTTGATATTACGTAAGTATATTCATTTTTACCAATATTTCGATACTATTTCATGTAGTATCACGATATATGATTTGGCCTTCATATCTCAGATTTTCGAATAATATTGCATTTTAGGCAAGTTTTCTTGCATTTTGTTTCTTACAAAACATCATCGAATTTAGCAATATTTTGACGTTTTTCATCCACTTTTCCTTTATGTGATATAAACAAAATATCATCGAATTAGGCAATATTTTGCCATTTTTTAACGTTTTTGTGAATTTTCAGTTTATTGTTATTAATTCATGAAATATATGATAAAAATGAGACAAACACATAATTGATTAGATAATAACCTTAAATACTTCATTTTCAATCATCTATTTGTTTCTCGTTGAAATACTGAGTAAGATATGGAAAAGGGGAGAAGTTCGGTTTTTATTGCATATATCGACGTTTCAGCCGGAATAGAGCGGTTTTACGTGTACATCTTCCATCGGTAATATAAACGGAAAATCAGGAACATTTTAGTCAATTCTAATGAAAAGACATTGATTTTTATCATTTGTATTGGAAACAATATTGTCATATGTCTTTTCTTGGATCTAAATAATACGAAACCTCGCTTTATGATTCGAAGTTAAAATCCTCAAATTTGGTATAATAGTAACTTTTTTCACGTTTTTCATGTAGCTTGATATTACATAAATATATTCATTTTTACCAATATTTCGATACTATTTCATGTAGTATCACGATATGTGATTTGGCCTTCAAATCTCAGAATTTCGAATAATATTGCATTTTAAGCAAGTTTTCTTGCATTTTGTTTCGTACTAAAAATCATCGAATTTATTAATATTTTGACGTTTATCATCCCCTTTTTACTTTATGTGATATAAACAAAATATCATCGAATTAGGCAATATTTTGCTGTTTTTCAATGTTTTTGTGAATTTCCAGTTTATTGTTATTAATTCATTGAATATACGGGAAAAATGAGACAAACACATAATTGATTAGATAATAACCTTAAATACTTCATTTTTAATCATCTATTTGTTACTCGTTGAAATACTGAGTAAGATATTGAAAAGGGGAGAAGTTCGGTTTTTATTGCATATATCGACGTTTCAGCCGGAATAGAGCGGTTTTACGTGTACATCTTCCATCGGTAATATAAACGGAAAATCAGGAACATTTTAGTTCATTCTAATGAAAACACATTGATTTTTATCATTTGTATTGGAAACAATATTGTCATATGTCTTTTCTTGGATCTAAATTATACGAAACCTCGCTTTATGATTCGAAGTTAAAATCCACAAATTTGGCGTAATAGTGACTTTTTTCACGTTTTTTATGTAGTTTGATATTACGTAAGAATATTCATTTTTACCAATATTTCGATACTATTTCATGTAGTATCACGATATTTGATTTGGCCTTTAAATCTCAGAATTTCGCATAATATTGTATTTTAAGCAAGTTTTCTTGCATTTTCTTCGTACTAAAAATCATCGAATTTAGCAATATTTTGACGTTTATCATCCCCCTTTTCCTTTATGTGATATAAACAAAATATCATCGAATTAGGCAATATTTTGCTGTTTTTCACGTTTTTGTGAATTTCCAGTTTATTGTTACTAATTCATTATATATACGATAAAAATGAGACAAACACATAATTGATTAAATAATAACCTTAAATACTTCATTTTCAATCATCTATTTGTTTCTCGTTGAAATACTGAGTAAGATATGGAAAAGGGGAGAAGTTCGGTTTTTATTGCATATATCGACGTTTCAGCCGGAATAGAGCGGTTTTACGTGTACATCTTCCATCGGTAATATATACGGAAAATCAGGAACATTTTAGTCAATTCTAATGAAAACACATTGATTTTTATCATTTGTATTGGAAACAACATTGTCATATGTCTTTTCTTGGATCTAAATAATACGAAACCTCGCTTTATGATTCGAAGTTAAAATCCACAAATTTGGCGTAATAGTGACTTTTTTCACGTTTTTTATGTAGTTTGATATTACGTAAGTATATTCATTTTTACCAATATTTCGATACTATTTCATGTAGTATCACGATATGTGATTTGGCCTTCAATTCTCAGAATTTCTCATAATATTGCATTTTAAGCAAGTTTTCTTGCATTTTCTTTCGTACTAAAAATCATCGAATTTATTAATATTTTGACGTTTATCATCCCCTTTTTACTTTATGTGATATAAACAAAATATCATCGAATTAGGCAATATTTTGCTGTTTTTCAATGTTTTTGTGAATTTCCAGTTTATTGTTATTAATTCATTGAATATACGGGAAAAATGAGACAAACACATAATTGATTAGATAATAACCTTAAATACTTCATTTTCAATCATCTATTTGTTACTCGTTGAAATACTGAGTAAGATATTGAAAAGGGGAGAAGTTCGGTTTTAATTGCATATATCGACGTTTCAGCCGGAATAGAGCGGTTTTACGTGTACATCTTCCATCGGTAATATAAACGGAAAATCAGGAACATTTTAGTTCATTCTAATGAAAACACATTGATTTTTATCATTTGTATTGGAAACAATATTGTCATATGTCTTTTCTTGGATATAAATTATACGAAACCTCGCTTTATGATTCGAAGTTAAAATCCACAAATTTGGCGTAATAGTGACTTTTTTCACGTTTTTTATGTAGTTTGATATTACGTAAGTATATTCATTTTTACCAATATTTCGATACTATTTCATGTAGTATCACGATATTTGATTTGGCCTTTAAATCTCTGAATTTCGCATAATATTGTATTTTAAGCAAGTTTTCTTGCATTTTGTTTCGTACTAAAAATCATCGAATTTAGCAATATTTTGACGTTTATCATCCCCCTTTTCCTTTATGTGATATAAACAAAATATCATCGAATTAGGCAATATTTTGCTGTTTTTCACGTTTTTGTGAATTTCCAGTTTATTGTTACTAATTCATTATATATACGATAAAAATGAGACAAACACATAATTGATTAAATAATAACCTTAAATACTTCATTTTCAATCATCTATTTGTTTCTCGTTGAAATACTGAGTAAGATATGGAAAAGGGGAGAAGTTCGGTTTTTATTGCATATATCGACGATTCAGCCGGAATTGTGCGGTTTTACGTGTACATCTTCCATCGGTAATATAAACGGAAAATCAGGAACATTTTAGTTTTTTTTCACGTTTTTAATGTAGTTTGATATTACATAAATATATTCATTTTTACCAATATTTCGATACTATTTCATGTAGTATCACGATATGTGATTTGGCCTTCATATCTCAGATTCTCGCCTAAAATTGCATTTTAAGCAAGTTTTCTTGCATTTTGTTTCGTACTAAAAATCATCGAATTTAGCAAAATTTTAACGTTTATCATTCCCCGTTTCCTTTATGTGATATAAACAAAATATCATCGAATTAGGCAATATTTTGCTGTTTTTCAACGTTTTTGTGAATTTCAAGTTTATTGTTACTAATTCAATATATATAAGATAAAAATGAGACAAACACATAATTGATTAGATAATAACCTTAAATACTTCATTTTCAATCATCTATTTGTTTCTCGTTGAAATACTGAGTAAGATATGGAAAAGGGGAGAATTTCGGTTTTTATTGCATATATCGACGTTTCAGCCGGAATTGTGCGGTTTTACGTGTACATCTTCCATCGGTAATATAAACGGAAAATCAGGAACATTTTAGTTAATTCTAATGAAAACACATTGATTTTTATCATTTGTATTGGAAACAACATTGTCATGTGTCTTTTCTTGGATCTAAATAATACGAAACCTCGCTTTATGATTCGAAGTTAAAATCCTCAAATTTGGTATAATAGTAACTTTTTTCACGTTTTTCATGTAGTTTGATATTACATAAATATATTAATTTTTACCAATATTTCGATACTATTTCATGTAGTATCACGATATGTGATTTGGCCTTCAATTCTCAGAATTTCGCATAATATTGCTTTTTAAGCAAGTTTTCTTGCATTTTGTTTCGTACTAAAAATCATCGAATTTAGCAATATTTTGACGTTTATCATCCCCTTTTTACTTTATGTGATATAAACAAAATATCATCGAATTAGGCAATATTTTGCTGTTTTTCAATGTTTTTGTGAATTTCCAGTTTATTGTTATTAATTCATTGAATATACGATAAAAATGAGACAAACACATAATTGATTAGATAATAACCTTAAATACTTCATTTTCAATCATCTATTTGTTACTCGTTGAAATACTGAGTAAGATATTGAAAAGGGGAGAAGTTCGGTTTTTATTGCATATATCGACGTTTCAGCCGGAATAGAGCGGTTTTACGTGTACATCTTCCATCGGTAATATAAACGGAAAATCAGGAACATTTTAGTTCATTCTAATGAAAACACATTGATTTTTATCATTTGTATTGGAAACAATATTGTCATATGTCTTTTCTTGGATCTAAATTATACGAAACCTCGCTTTATGATTCGAAGTTAAAATCCACAAATTTGGCGTAATAGTGACTTTTTTCACGTTTTTTATGTAGTTTGATATTACGTAAGTATATTCATTTTTACCAATATTTCGATACTATTTCATGTAGTATCACGATATATGATTTGGCCTTCATATCTCAGATTTTCGAATAATATTGCATTTTAGGCAAGTTTTCTTGCATTTTGTTTCTTACTAAACATCATCGAATTTAGCAATATTTTGACGTTTATCATCCACTTTTCCTTTATGTGATATAAACAAAATATCATCGTATTAGGCAATATTTTGCCATTTTTTAACGTTTTTGTGAATTTTCAGTTTATTGTTATTAATTCATGAAATATATGATAAAAATGAGACAAACACATAATTGATTAGATAATAACCTTAAATACTTCATTTTCAATCATCTATTTGTTTCTCGTTGAAATACTGAGTAAGATATGGAAAAGGGGAGAAGTTCGGTTTTTATTGCATATATCGACGTTTCAGCCGGAATAGAGCGGTTTTACGTGTACATCTTCCATCGGTAATATAAACGGAAAATCAGGAACATTTTAGTCAATTCTAATGAAAAGACATTGATTTTTATCATTTGTATTGGAAACAATATTGTCATATGTCTTTTCTTGGATCTAAATAATACGAAACCTCGCTTTATGATTCGAAGTTAAAATCCTCAAATTTGGTATAATAGTAACTTTTTTCACGTTTTTCATGTAGCTTGATATTACATAAATATATTCATTTTTACCAATATTTCGATACTATTTCATGTAGTATCACGATATGTGATTTGGCCTTCAATTCTCAGAATTTCGAATAATATTGCATTTTAAGCAAGTTTTCTTGCATTTTGTTTCGTACTAAAAATCATCGAATTTATTAATATTTTGACGTTTATCATCCCCTTTTTACTTTATGTGATATAAACAAAATATCATCGAATTAGGCAATATTTTGCTGTTTTTCAATGTTTTTGTGAATTTCCAGTTTATTGTTATTAATTCATTGAATATACGGGAAAAATGAGACAAACACATAATTGATTAGATAATAACCTTAAATACTTCATTTTCAATCATTTATTTGTTACTCGTTGAAATACTGAGTAAGATATTGAAAAGGGGAGAAGTTCGGTTTTTATTGCATATATCGACGTTTCAGCCGGAATAGAGCGGTTTTACGTGTACATCTTCCATCGGTAATATAAACGGAAAATCAGGAACATTTTAGTTCATTCTAATGAAAACACATTGATTTTTATCATTTGTATTGGAAACAATATTGTCATATGTCTTTTCTTGGATCTAAATTATACGAAACCTCGCTTTATGATTCGAAGTTAAAATTCACAAATTTGGCGTAATAGTGACTTTTTTCACGTTTTTTATGTAGTTTGATATTACGTAAGAATATTCATTTTTACCAATATTTCGATACTATTTCATGTAGTATCACGATATTTGATTTGGCCTTTAAATCTCAGAATTTCGCATAATATTGTATTTTAAGCAAGTTTTCTTGCATTTTCTTCGTACTAAAAATCATCGAATTTAGCAATATTTTGACGTTTATCATCCCCCTTTTCCTTTATGTGATATAAACAAAATATCATCGAATTAGGCAATATTTTGCTGTTTTTCACGTTTTTGTGAATTTCCAGTTTATTGTTACTAATTCATTATATATACGATAAAAATGAGACAAACACATAATTGATTAAATAATAACCTTAAATACTTCATTTTCAATCATCTATTTGTTTCTCGTTGAAATACTGAGTAAGATATGGAAAAGGGGAGAAGTTCGGTTTTTATTGCATATATCGACGTTTCAGCCGGAATAGAGCGGTTTTACGTGTACATCTTCCATCGGTAATATATACGGAAAATCAGGAACATTTTAGTCAATTCTAATGAAAACACATTGATTTTTATCATTTGTATTGGAAACAACATTGTCATATGTCTTTTCTTGGATCTAAATAATACGAAACCTCGCTTTATGATTCGAAGTTAAAATCCACAAATTTGGCGTAATAGTGACTTTTTTCACGTTTTTTATGTAGTTTGATATTACGTAAGTATATTCATTTTTACCAATATTTCGATACTATTTCATGTAGTATCACGATATGTGATTTGGCCTTCAATTCTCAGAATTTCTCATAATATTGCATTTTAAGCAAGTTTTCTTGCATTTTCTTTCGTACTAAAAATCATCGAATTTATTAATATTTTGACGTTTATCATCCCCTTTTTACTTTATGTGATATAAACAAAATATCATCGAATTAGGCAATATTTTGCTGTTTTTCAATGTTTTTGTGAATTTCCAGTTTATTGTTATTAATTCATTGAATATACGGGAAAAATGAGACAAACACATAATTGATTAGATAATAACCTTAAATACTTCATTTTCAATCATCTATTTGTTACTCGTTGAAATACTGAGTAAGATATTGAAAAGGGGAGAAGTTCGGTTTTAATTGCATATATCGACGTTTCAGCCGGAATAGAGCGGTTTTACGTGTACATCTTCCATCGGTAATATAAACGGAAAATCAGGAACATTTTAGTTCATTCTAATGAAAACACATTGATTTTTATCATTTGTATTGGAAACAATATTGTCATATGTCTTTTCTTGGATATAAATTATACGAAACCTCGCTTTATGATTCGAAGTTAAAATCCACAAATTTGGCGTAATAGTGACTTTTTTCACGTTTTTTATGTAGTTTGATATTACGTAAGTATATTCATTTTTACCAATATTTCGATACTATTTCATGTAGTATCACGATATTTGATTTGGCCTTTAAATCTCAGAATTTCGCATAATATTGTATTTTAAGCAAGTTTTCTTGCATTTTGTTTCGTACTAAAAATCATCGAATTTAGCAATATTTTGACGTTTATCATCCCCCTTTTCCTTTATGTGATATAAACAAAATATCATCGAATTAGGCAATATTTTGCTGTTTTTCACGTTTTTGTGAATTTCCAGTTTATTGTTACTAATTCATTATATATACGATAAAAATGAGACAAACACATAATTGATTAAATAATAACCTTAAATACTTCATTTTCAATCATCTATTTGTTTCTCGTTGAAATACTGAGTAAGATATGGAAAAGGGGAGAAGTTCGGTTTTTATTGCATATATCGACGATTCAGCCGGAATTGTGCGGTTTTACGTGTACATCTTCCATCGGTAATATAAACGGAAAATCAGGAACATTTTAGTTTTTTTTCACGTTTTTAATGTAGTTTGATATTACATAAATATATTCATTTTTACCAATATTTCGATACTATTTCATGTAGTATCACGATATGTGATTTGGCCTTCATATCTCAGATTCTCGCCTAAAATTGCATTTTAAGCAAGTTTTCTTGCATTTTGTTTCGTACTAAAAATCATCGAATTTAGCAAAATTTTAACGTTTATCATTCCCCGTTTCCTTTATGTGATATAAACAAAATATCATCGAATTAGGCAATATTTTGCTGTTTTTCAACGTTTTTGTGAATTTCAAGTTTATTGTTACTAATTCAATATATATAAGATAAAAATGAGACAAACACATAATTGATTAGATAATAACCTTAAATACTTCATTTTCAATCATCTATTTGTTTCTCGTTGAAATACTGAGTAAGATATGGAAAAGGGGAGAATTTCGGTTTTTATTGCATATATCGACGTTTCAGCCGGAATTGTGCGGTTTTACGTGTACATCTTCCATCGGTAATATAAACGGAAAATCAGGAACATTTTAGTTAATTCTAATGAAAACACATTGATTTTTATCATTTGTATTGGAAACAACATTGTCATGTGTCTTTTCTTGGATCTAAATAATACGAAACCTCGCTTTATGATTCGAAGTTAAAATCCTCAAATTTGGTATAATAGTAACTTTTTTCACGTTTTTCATGTAGTTTGGTATTACATAAATATATTAATTTTTACCAATATTTCGATACTATTTCATGTAGTATCACGATATGTGATTTGGCCTTCAATTCTCAGAATTTCGCATAATATTGCTTTTTAAGCAAGTTTTCTTGCATTTTGTTTCGTACTAAAAATCATCGAATTTAGCAATATTTTGACGTTTATCATCCCCTTTTTACTTTATGTGATATAAACAAAATATCATCGAATTAGGCAATATTTTGCTGTTTTTCAATGTTTTTGTGAATTTCCAGTTTATTGTTATTAATTCATTGAATATACGATAAAAATGAGACAAACACATAATTGATTAGATAATAACCTTAAATACTTCATTTTCAATCATCTATTTGTTACTCGTTGAAATACTGAGTAAGATATTGAAAAGGGGAGAAGTTCGGTTTTTATTGCATATATCGACGTTTCAGCCGGAATAGAGCGGTTTTACGTGTACATCTTCCATCGGTAATATAAACGGAAAATCAGGAACATTTTAGTTCATTCTAATGAAAACACATTGATTTTTATCATTTGTATTGGAAACAATATTGTCATATGTCTTTTCTTGGATCTAAATTATACGAAACCTCGCTTTATGATTCGAAGTTAAAATCCACAAATTTGGCGTAATAGTGACTTTTTTCACGTTTTTTATGTAGTTTGATATTACGTAAGTATATTCATTTTTACCAATATTTCGATACTATTTCATGTAGTATCACGATATATGATTTGGCCTTCATATCTCAGATTTTCGAATAATATTGCATTTTAGGCAAGTTTTCTTGCATTTTGTTTCTTACTAAACATCATCGAATTTAGCAATATTTTGACGTTTATCATCCACTTTTCCTTTATGTGATATAAACAAAATATCATCGTATTAGGCAATATTTTGCCATTTTTTAACGTTTTTGTGAATTTTCAGTTTATTGTTATTAATTCATGAAATATATGATAAAAATGAGACAAACACATAATTGATTAGATAATAACCTTAAATACTTCATTTTCAATCATCTATTTGTTTCTCGTTGAAATACTGAGTAAGATATGGAAAAGGGGAGAAGTTCGGTTTTTATTGCATATATCGACGTTTCAGCCGGAATAGAGCGGTTTTACGTGTACATCTTCCATCGGTAATATAAACGGAAAATCAGGAACATTTTAGTCAATTCTAATGAAAAGACATTGATTTTTATCATTTGTATTGGAAACAATATTGTCATATGTCTTTTCTTGGATCTAAATAATACGAAACCTCGCTTTATGATTCGAAGTTAAAATCCTCAAATTTGGTATAATAGTAACTTTTTTCACGTTTTTCATGTAGCTTGATATTACATAAATATATTCATTTTTACCAATATTTCGATACTATTTCATGTAGTATCACGATATGTGATTTGGCCTTCAATTCTCAGAATTTCGAATAATATTGCATTTTAAGCAAGTTTTCTTGCATTTTGTTTCGTACTAAAAATCATCGAATTTATTAATATTTTGACGTTTATCATCCCCTTTTTACTTTATGTGATATAAACAAAATATCATCGAATTAGGCAATATTTTGCTGTTTTTCAATGTTTTTGTGAATTTCCAGTTTATTGTTATTAATTCATTGAATATACGGGAAAAATGAGACAAACACATAATTGATTAGATAATAACCTTAAATACTTCATTTTCAATCATTTATTTGTTACTCGTTGAAATACTGAGTAAGATATTGAAAAGGGGAGAAGTTCGGTTTTTATTGCATATATCGACGTTTCAGCCGGAATAGAGCGGTTTTACGTGTACATCTTCCATCGGTAATATAAACGGAAAATCAGGAACATTTTAGTTCATTCTAATGAAAACACATTGATTTTTATCATTTGTATTGGAAACAATATTGTCATATGTCTTTTCTTGGATCTAAATTATACGAAACCTCGCTTTATGATTCGAAGTTAAAATCCACAAATTTGGCGTAATAGTGACTTTTTTCACGTTTTTTATGTAGTTTGATATTACGTAAGAATATTCATTTTTACCAATATTTCGATACTAATTCATGTAGTATCACGATATTTGATTTGGCCTTTAAATCTCAGAATTTCGCATAATATTGTATTTTAAGCAAGTTTTCTTGCATTTTCTTCGTACTAAAAATCATCGAATTTAGCAATATTTTGACGTTTATCATCCCCCTTTTCCTTTATGTGATATAAACAAAATATCATCGAATTAGGCAATATTTTGCTGTTTTTCACGTTTTTGTGAATTTCCAGTTTATTGTTACTAATTCATTATATATACGATAAAAATGAGACAAACACATAATTGATTAAATAATAACCTTAAATACTTCATTTTCAATCATCTATTTGTTTCTCGTTGAAATACTGAGTAAGATATGGAAAAGGGGAGAAGTTCGGTTTTTATTGCATATATCGACGTTTCAGCCGGAATTGAGCGGGTTTACGTGTACATCTTCCATCGGTAATATAAACGAAAAATCAGGAACATTTTAGTCAATTCTAATGAAAACTAATTGATTTTTATCATTTGTATTGGAAACAACATTGTCATATGTCTTTTCTTGGATCTAAATAATACGAAACCTCGCTTTATGATTCGAAGTTAAAATCCACAAATTTGGCGTAATAGTGACTTTTTTCACGTTTTTTATGTAGTTTGATATTACATAAGTATATTCATTTTTACCAATATTTCGATACTATTTCATGTAGTATCACGATATGTGATTTGGCCTTCATATCTCAGATTCTCGCCTAAAATTGCATTTTAAGCAAGTTTTCTTGCATTTTGTTTCGTACTAAAAATCATCGAATTTAGCAAAATTTTGACGTTTATCATCCCCCGTTTCCTTTATGTGATATAAACAAAATATCATCGAATTAGGCAATATTTTGCTGTTTTTCAACGTTTTTGTGAATTTCAAGTTTATTGTTACTAATTCAATATATATACGATAAAAATGAGACAAACACATAATTGATTAGATAATAACCTTAAATACTTCATTTTCAATCATCTATTTGTTTCTCGTTGAAATACTGAGTAAGATATGGAAAAGGGGAGAATTTCGGTTTTTATTGCATATATCGACGTTTCAGCCGGAATTGTGCGGTTTTACGTGTACATCTTCCATCGGTAATATAAACGGAAAATCAGGAACATTTTAGTTAATTCTAATGAAAACACATTGATTTTTATCATTTGTATTGGAAACAACATTGTCATATGTCTTTTCTTGGATCTAAATAATACAAAAGCTCGCTCTATGATTCGAAGTTAAAATCCTCAAATTTGGAATAATAGTCTTTTTTCACGTTTTTAATGTAGTTTGATATTACATAAATATATTCATTTTTACCAATATTTCGATACTATTTCATGTAGTATCACGATATGTGATTTGGCCTTCAAATCTCAGAATTTCGCATAATATTGCATTTTAAGCAAGTTTTTTTGCATTTTGTTTCGTACTAAAAATCATCGAATTTAGTAATATTTTGACGTTTATCATCCCCCTTTTCTTTAATGTGATATAAACAAAATATCATCGAATTAAGCAATATTTTGCGTTTTTTCAACGTTTTTGGGAATTTCTAGTTTATTGTTATTATTCATGAAATATTCGATAAAAATGAGACTAACACATAATTGATTAGATAATAACCTTAAGTACTTCATTTTCAATCATCTATTTGTTTCTGGTTGAAATACTGAGTAAGATATGGAAAAGGGGAGAAGTTCGGTTTTTATTGCATATATCGACGTTTCAGCCGGAATAGAGCGGTTTTACGTGTACATCTTCCATCGGTAATATAAACGGAAAATCAGGAACATTTTAGTCAATTCTAATGAAAACACATTGATTTTTATCATTTGTATTGGAAACAACATTGTCATATGTCTTTTCTTGGATCTAAATTATACGAAACCTCGCTTTATGATTCGAAGTTAAAATCCACAAATTTGGCGTAATAGTGAATTTTTTCACGTTTTTTATGTAGTTTGATATTACGTAAGTATATTCATTTTTACCAATATTTCGATACTTGTTCATGTAGTATCACGATATATGATTTGGCCTTCATATCTCAGATTTTCGAATAATATTGCATTTTAGGCAAGTTTTCTTGCATTTTGTTTCTTACTAAACATCATCGAATTTAGCAATATTTTGAGGTTTATCATCCCCTTTTCCTTTATGTGATATAAACAAAATATCATCGAATTAGGCAATATTTTGCCATTTTTTAACGTTTTTGTGAATTTTCAGTTTATTGTTATTAATTCATGAAATATACGATAAAAATGAGACAAACACATAATTGATTAGATAATAACCTTAAATACTTAATTTTCAATCATCTATTTGTTTCTCGTTGAAATACTGAGTAAGATATGGAAAAGGGGAGAAGTTCGGTTTTTATTGCATATGTCGACGTTTCTGCCGGAATACAGCGGTTTTACGTGTACATCTTCCATCGGTAATATAAACGGAAAATCAGGAACATTTTAGTTAATTCTAATGAAAACACATTGATTTTTATCATTTGTATTGGAAACAACATTGTCATGTGTCTTTTCTTGGATCTAAATAATACGAAACCTCGCTTTATGATTCGAAGTTAAAATCCTCAAATTTGGTATAATAGTAACTTTTTTCACGTTTTTCATGTAGTTTGATATTACATAAATATATTAATTTTTACCAATATTTCGATACTATTTCATGTAGTATCACGATATGTGATTTGGCCTTCAATTCTCAGAATTTCGCATAATATTGCTTTTTAAGCAAGTTTTCTTGCATTTTGTTTCGTACTAAAAATCATCGAATTTATTAATATTTTGACGTTTATCATCCCCTTTTTACTTTATGTGATATAAACAAAATATCATCGAATTAGGCAATATTTTGCTGTTTTTCAATGTTTTTGTGAATTTCCAGTTTATTGTTATTAATTCATTGAATATACGATAAAAATGAGACAAACACATAATTGATTAGATAATAACCTTAAATACTTCATTTTCAATCATCTATTTGTTACTCGTTGAAATACTGAGTAAGATATTGAAAAGGGGAGAAGTTCGGTTTTTATTGCATATATCGACGTTTCAGCCGGAATAGAGCGGTTTTACGTGTACATTTTCCATCGGTAATATAAACGGAAAATCAGGAACATTTTAGTCAATTCTAATGAAAACACATTGATTTTTATCATTTGTATTGGAAACAACATTGTCATATGTCTTTTCTTGGATCTAAATTATACGAAACCTCCCTCTATGATTCGAAGTTAAAATCCACAAATTTGGCGTAATAGTGACTTTTTTCACGTTTTTTATGTAGTTTGATATTACGTAAGTATATTCATTTTTACCAATATTTCGATACTATTTCATGTAGTATCACGATATATGATTTGGCCTTCATATCTCAGATTTTCGAATAATATTGCATTTTAGGCAAGTTTTCTTGCATTTTGTTTCTTACTAAACATCATCGAATTTATCAATATTTTGACGTTTATCATCCACTTTTCCTTTATGTGATATAAACAAAATATCATCGAATTAGGCAATATTTTGCCATTTTTTTAACGTTTTTGTGAATTTTCAGTTTATTGTTATTAATTCATGAAATATATGATAAAAATGAGACAAACACATAATTGATTAGATAATAACCTTAAATACTTCATTTTCAATCATCTATTTGTTTCTCGTTGAAATACTGAGTAAGATATGGAAAAGGGGAGAAGTTCGGTTTTTATTGCATATATCGACGTTTCAGCCGGAATAGAGCGGTTTTACGTGTACATCTTCCATCGGTAATATAAACGGAAAATCAGGAACATTTTAGTCAATTCTAATGAAAAGACATTGATTTTTATCATTTGTATTGGAAACAATATTGTCATATGTCTTTTCTTGGATCTAAATAATACGAAACCTCGCTTTATGATTCGAAGTTAAAATCCTCAAATTTGGTATAATAGTAACTTTTTTCACGTTTTTCATGTAGCTTGATATTACATAAATATATTCATTTTTACCAATATTTCGATACTATTTCATGTAGTATCACGATATGTGATTTGGCCTTCAAATCTCAGAATTTCGAATAATATTGCATTTTAAGCAAGTTTTCTTGCATTTTGTTTCGTACTAAAAATCATCGAATTTATTAATATTTTGACGTTTATCATCCCCTTTTTACTTTATGTGATATAAACAAAATATCATCGAATTAGGCAATATTTTGCTGTTTTTCAATGTTTTTGTGAATTTCCAGTTTATTGTTATTAATTCATTGAATATACGGGAAAAATGAGACAAACACATAATTGATTAGATAATAACCTTAAATACTTCATTTTTAATCATCTATTTGTTACTCGTTGAAATACTGAGTAAGATATTGAAAAGGGGAGAAGTTCGGTTTTTATTGCATATATCGACGTTTCAGCCGGAATAGAGCGGTTTTACGTGTACATCTTCCATCGGTAATATAAACGGAAAATCAGGAACATTTTAGTTCATTCTAATGAAAACACATTGATTTTTATCATTTGTATTGGAAACAATATTGTCATATGTCTTTTCTTGGATCTAAATTATACGAAACCTCGCTTTATGATTCGAAGTTAAAATCCACAAATTTGGCGTAATAGTGACTTTTTTCACGTTTTTTATGTAGTTTGATATTACGTAAGAATATTCATTTTTACCAATATTTCGATACTATTTCATGTAGTATCACGATATTTGATTTGGCCTTTAAATCTCAGAATTTCGCATAATATTGTATTTTAAGCAAGTTTTCTTGCATTTTCTTCGTACTAAAAATCATCGAATTTAGCAATATTTTGACGTTTATCATCCCCCTTTTCCTTTATGTGATATAAACAAAATATCATCGAATTAGGCAATATTTTGCTGTTTTTCACGTTTTTGTGAATTTCCAGTTTATTGTTACTAATTCATTATATATACGATAAAAATGAGACAAACACATAATTGCTTAAATAATAACCTTAAATACTTCATTTTCAATCATCTATTTGTTTCTCGTTGAAATACTGAGTAAGATATGGAAAAGGGGAGAAGTTCGGTTTTTATTGCATATATCGACGTTTCAGCCGGAATTGAGCGGGTTTACGTGTACATCTTCCATCGGTAATATAAACGAAAAATCAGGAACATTTTAGTCAATTCTAATGAAAACTAATTGATTTTTATCATTTGTATTGGAAACAACATTGTCATATGTCTTTTCTTGGATCTAAATAATACGAAACCTCGCTTTATGATTCGAAGTTAAAATCCACAAATTTGGCGTAATAGTGACTTTTTCACGTTTTTTATGTAGTTTGATATTACATAAGTATATTCATTTTTACCAATATTTCGATACTATTTCATGTAGTATCACGATATGTGATTTGGCCTTCATATCTCAGATTCTCGCCTAAAATTGCATTTTTAAGCAAGTTTTCTTGCATTTTGTTTCGTACTAAAAATCATCGAATTTAGCAAAATTTTGACGTTTATCATCCACCGTTTCCTTTATGTGATATAAACAAAATATCATCGAATTAGGCAATATTTTGCTGTTTTTCAACGTTTTTGTGAATTTCAAGTGTTTTTGTTACTAATTCAATATATATACGATAAAAATGAGACAAACACATAATTGATTAGATAATAACCTTAAATACTTCATTTTCAATCATCTATTTGTTTCTCGTTGAAATACTGAGTAAGATATGGAAAAGGGGAGAATTTCGGTTTTTATTGCATATATCGACGTTTCAGCCGGAATTGTGCGGTTTTACGTGTACATCTTCCATCGGTAATATAAACGGAAAATCAGGAACATTTTAGTTAATTCTAATGAAAACACATTGATTTTTATCATTTGTATTGGAAACAACATTGTCATATGTCTTTTCTTGGATCTAAATAATACAAAAGCTCGCTCTATGATTCGAAGTTAAAATCCTCAAATTTGGAATAATAGTCTTTTTTCACGTTTTTAATGTAGTTTGATATTACATAAATATATTCATTTTTACCAATATTTCGATACTATTTCATGTAGGTATCACGATATGTGATTTGGCCTTCAAATCTCAGAATTTCGCATAATATTGCATTTTAAGCAAGTTTTTTTGCATTTTGTTTCGTACTAAAAATCATCGAATTTAGTAATATTTTGACGTTTATCATCCACCTTTTCTTTAATGTGATATAAACAAAATATCATCGAATTAAGCAATATTTTGCGTTTTTTCAACGTTTTTGGGAATTTCTAGTTTATTGTTATTATTCATGAAATATTCGATAAAAATGAGACTAACACATAATTGATTAGATAATAACCTTAAGTACTTCATTTTCAATCATCTATTTGTTTCTGGTTGAAATACTGAGTAAGATATGGAAAAGAGGGAGAAGTTCGGTTTTTATTGCATATATCGACGTTTCAGCCGGAATAGAGCGGTTTTACGTGTACATCTTCCATCGGTAATATAAACGGAAAATCAGGAACATTTTAGTCAATTCTAATGAAAACACATTGATTTTTATCATTTGTATTGGAAACAACATTGTCATATGTCTTTTCTTGGATCTAAATTATACGAAACCTCGCTTTATGATTCGAAGTTAAAATCCACAAATTTGGCGTAATAGTGAATTTTTTCACGTTTTTTATGTAGTTTGATATTACGTAAGTATATTCATTTTTACCAATATTTCGATACTTGTTCATGTAGTATCACGATATATGATTTGGCCTTCATATCTCAGATTTCGAATAATATTGCATTTTAGGCAAGTTTTCTTGCATTTTGTTTCTTACTAAACATCATCGAATTTAGCAATATTTTGACGTTTATCATCCCCTTTTCCTTTATGTGATATAAACAAAATATCATCGAATTAGGCAATATTTTGCCATTTTTTAACGTTTTTGTGAATTTTCAGTTTATTGTTATTAATTCATGAAATATACGATAAAAATGAGACAAACAACATAATTGATTAGATAATAACCTTAAATACTTAATTTTCAATCATCTATTTGTTTCTCGTTGAAATACTGAGTAAGATATGGAAAAGGGGAGAAGTTCGGTTTTTATTGCATATGTCGACGTTTCTGCGGAATACAGCGGTTTTACGTGTACATCTTCCATCGGTAATATAAACGGAAAATCAGGAACATTTTAGTCAATTCTAATGAAAACACATTGATTTTTATCATTTGTATTGGAAACAACATTGTCATGTGTCTTTTCTTGGATCTAAATAATACGAAACCTCGCTTTATGATTCGAAGTTAAAATCCTCAAATTTGGTATAATAGTAACTTTTTTCACGTTTTTCATGTAGTTTGATATTACATAAATATATTAATTTTTACCAATATTTCGATACTATTTCATGTAGTATCACGATATGTGATTTGGCCTTCAATTCTCAGAATTTCGCATAATATTGCATTTTAAGCAAGTTTTCTTGCATTTTGTTTCGTACTAAAAATCATCGAATTTATTAATATTTTGACGTTTATCATCCCCTTTTTACTTTATGTGATATAAACAAAATATCATCGAATTAGGCAATATTTTGCTGTTTTTCAATGTTTTTGTGAATTTCCAAGTTTATTGTTATTAATTCATTGAATATACGATAAAAATGAGACAAACACATAATTGATTAGATAATAACCTTAAATAGTTCATTTTCAATCATCTATTGTTACTCGTTGAATACTGAGTAAGATATTGAAAAGGGGAGAAGTTCGGTTTTTATTGCATATATCGACGTTTCAGCCGGAATAGAGCGGTTTTACGTGTACATTTTCCATCGGTAATATAAACGGAAACATCAGGAACATTTTAGTCAATTCTAATGAAAACACATTGATTTTTATCATTTGTATTGGAAACAACATTGTCATATGTCTTTTCTTGGATCTAAATTATACGAAACCTCGCTCTATGATTCGAAGTTAAAATCCACAAATTTGGCGTAATAGTGACTTTTTTCACGTTTTTTATGTAGTTTGAAATTACGTAAGTATATTCATTTTTACCAATATTTCGATACTATTTCATGTAGTATCACGATATTTGATTTGGCCTTTAAATCTCAGAATTTCGCATAATATTGTATTTTAAGCTCTATAGCCTCTGCCTCACTCTCTTCAGCCTCTGTATCACTCTCTCAAGCCTCTGCTTCCCTCTCTTGATCCTCTGCATCACTCTCTTGAGCCTCTGCATCACTCTCTTAAGCCTCTGCATCACTCTCGTAAGCCTCTAAATCACTCTCTTCAGCCTTTGCATCACTCGCTTGAGCCCCTGCATCCCTCTCTTGAGCCTCTGCATCACTTTCTTAAGCCTCTGCATCACTCTCTTTAGCCTTTGCATCACTCTCATAAGACTCTGCATCCCACTCTTGAGCCTCTGCGTCACTCTCAAGAGCCTTTGCATCCCTTTCTTGTGCCTCTGCTTCCCTCACTTGAGCCTCTTCATCCCTCTCTTGATCCTCTTCATCCCTCTCTTGAGCCTCTGCATCCCTCTCATAAGCCTCTGCATCACTCTCTTAAGCCTCTACATCACTCTCGTAAGCATCTGAATCACTCTGTTGAGCCTCTGCATCACTCTCTTGAGCCTCTGCATCACTCTCTTGATCCTCTGCATCCCTCTCTTAAGCCTCTGCATCACTCACTTGAGCCCCTGCATCATTCTCTTGAGCCTCTGAATCCCTCTCTTAAGCCTCTACATCATTCTCTTGTGCCTCTGCATCACTCTCATGAACTTGAGTGATGGCTCAATCGTTGATTTTGGGATGTTTGGGATATTTTGGAAACTGCAGGGAGGGTTTGGGCAAAATGTGATTCATCGCCGCTTTCAGTAATTGGCATATTTTCGGTATAAAAAGTCGTAATTTCAAACAGTGAATATGTGCAGAGAGCCCGTATTTGGCTCGAAAATATGGCTCAAACGTCGAATTTGGGATGTTTGGGATATTTTGAAAACTGCAGGGAGGGTTTGGGGAAAATGTTATCAATCGCTGCTTTCAGTAATTGTCATGCATCAATGAGCCTCTGCATCCCTCTCATGAGCCTCTGCATCCCTCTCCTGAGCCTTTGCATCACTCTCTTAAGCCTCTGCATCCCTCTCTTGAGCCTCTGCGTAAAACCGTTCTACTCCGGCTGAAACGTCGATATATGCAATAAAAACAGAAATTCTCCCCCTTTAAATATCTTACTCAGTATTTTAACGAGAAACAAATAGTTGATTGAAAATGAAGTGTTTAAGGTTAAATTCTAATCAATTATGTGTTTGCATCATTTTTATCGTATATTTAATGAATTAATAGCAATAAACTGAAAATTCACAAAAACGTGGAAAAACAGCAAAATATTGCTTAATTCGATGATATTTTGTTTAAATCACATAAAGGAAAAGGGGATGATAAAGGTAAAAATATTGCTGAATTCGATGATTATTAGTACGAAACAAAATGCAAGAAATCTTGTTTAAAATGCAATATTATGCGAAAATCTGAGATTTGAAGGCCAAATCACATATCGTGATACTACATGAAATAGTATAGAAATATTGGTAAAAATGAATATATTTACGTAATATCAAACTACATGAAAAACGTGAAAAAAGTCATTATTATACCAAATTTGAGGATTTTAACTTTGAATCATAAAGCGACGTTTCGTATTTTTTTAGATTTTTAGAGTTATGCAGAGGCTCGATAGAATGATGCAGAGGCTTACGAGAGTGATGCAGAGGCTCAAGAGAGGGATGCAGAGGCTTAAGAGAGTGATGCAAAGGCTCAGGAGAGGGATGCAGAGGCTCATGAGAGGGATGCAGGAGTTCAAGAGAGGGATGCAAAGGCTCAAGAAAGGGATGCAGAAACTTAAGAAAGTGATGCAGAGGCTCGAAATAGGGATGCAGAGGCTTAAGAGGGTGTTGCAGAGGCTCAAGAAAGTGATGGAGAGGCTAAGAGAGGGATGCAGAGGCTCAAGAAAGTGATGCAGAGGCTCAAGAAAGTGATGCAGTGGCTCAAGAGAGTGATGCAGAGGCTTAAGAGAGGGATGCAGAGGCTCACACAAGTGATGCAAAGGCTCAAGAGAGTGATGCAGAGGCTCAAGAGAGTGATGCAGAGGCTCAAGAGAGTGATGCAGTGGCTCAAGAGATGTATGCAGAGGCTTAAGAGAGTGATGCAGAGGCTCAAGAGAGTGATGCAGAGGCTTATGAGAGGGATGCCGAGGCTCAAGAGAGTGTTGTAGAGGCTCAAGAGAGGGATACAGTGGCTCAAGAGAGTTATGCAGAGGCTCATTAGAGTGATGCAGAGGCTTACGAGAGTGATGCAGAGGCTCAAGAAAGGGATGCAGAGGCTTAAGAGAGTGATGCAAAGGCTCAGGAGAGGGATGCAGAGGCTCATGAGAGGGATGCAGGAGTTCAGGATAGGGATGCAGAGGCTTAAGAGGTTGATGCAGAGGCTCAAGAAAGTGACGGAGAGGCTAAGAGAAGGATGCAGGGGCCCAGGAGAGTGATGCAGATGCTCAAGAGAGGGATGCAGAGGATGAAGAGTGTGATGGAGAGGCTCAAGAGAGGGATGCAGGGGCCTAAGAGAGTGATGCAGATGCTTAGGAGAGTGATGCAAAGGCTGAATAGAGGGATGCAGAGGCTCATGAGACTGATGCAGGAGTTCAAGACAGGGATGCAGAGGCTCATGAGAGGCATGCAGGAGTTCAAGAGAGGGATGCAGAGGCTCAGGAGAGTTATGCAGAGGCTTAAGAGAGAGATGCTGAGGCTCCAGAGAGGGATGCAGAGGCACAAGAGAGTGATGCAGAGGCTTACGAAAGTGAGGCAGAGGATTAGGAGAGAGATGCAGAGGCTCAAGAGAGTGATGCAAAGACTCAAGAGAGTTACGCAGAGGCTCAAGAGAATGGTGCAGAGCCTTACGAGAGTGATGCAGAGGCTCAAGAGATTGATGCAGAGGCTTAAGAGAGGGATGCAGAGGCTCAAGAGAGGGATGCAGAGGCTCAAGAGAGGGACGCAGGGGCTCAAGAGAGGGATGCAGAGGCTCAATAGAGGGATGCAGAGGCTCAAGAGAGTGATGCAAAGACTCAAGAGAGTTACGCAGAGGCTCAAGAGAATGGTGCAGAGCCTTACGAGAGTGATGCAGAGGCTCAAGAGAGGGATGCAGAGGCTCAAGAGAGGGATGCAGGGGCTCAAGAGAGGGATGCAGAGGCTCAATAGAGGGATGCAGAGGCTTAAGAGAGTGATGCAAAGGCTCAGGAGAGGGATGCAGAGGCTCATGAGAGGGATGCAGGAGTTCAAGAGAGGGATGCAGAGGCTCAAGAAAGGGATGCAGAGGCTTAAGAAAGTGATGCAAAGGCTCAGAATAGTGATGGAGAGGCTAAGAGAAGGATGCAGGGGCCCAGGAGAGTGATGCAGATGCTCAAGAGAGGGATGCAGAGGATGAAGAGAGTGATGGAGAGGCTCAAGAGAGGGATGCAGGGGCCTAAGAGAGTGATGCAGATGCTTAGGAGAGTTATGCAAAGGCTGAGTAGAGGGATGCAGAGGCTCATGAGAGGGATGCAGGAGTTCAAGACAGGGATGCAGAGGCTCATGAGAGGGATGCAGGAGTTCAAGAGAGGGATGCAGAGGCTCAAGAGAGTTTTGCAGAGGCTTAAGAGAGAGATGCTGAGGCTCCAGAGAGGGATGCAGAGGCTAAAGAGAGTGATGAAGAGGGTGAAGAGAGAGATGCAGAGGCTTAAGAGAGTGATGCAGAGGCTCAAAAGAGTAATGCAGAGGCTCAAGAGAATGATGTATAGGCTTAAGAGAGGGATGCAGAGGCTCAAGAGAATGATGCAGAGGCTCAAAAGAGTGATGCAGAGGATCAATTGAGGGATGCAGAGGCTTTGGAGAGCGATGCAGAGGATCAAGAGAGTGATGCAGAGGCTCAAGCGGGTGATGTAGAGGTTCAAGAGAGTGATCCAAAGGCTCAAGAGAGTGATGCAGAGGATCATGAGAGTGATGCAGAGGCTCAAGAGAGTGATGCAGAGGATCAAGAGAGGTAAGCAGAGGCTTAAGAGAGTGATGCAGAGGCCGACGAGAGTGATGCAGAGGCTTAAGAGAGTGATGCAGAGGCTGAAGAGAGTGTTGCAGAGGCTCAAGAGAGGGATGCAGAGGCTCAAGAGAGTGATGCAGAGGCTGAAAAGAGTTGTGCTGAGGCTCAAGAGACTGATGCAGAGGCTTACGAGAGAGTTGCAGAGGATTAAGAGAGTGTTGCAGACGCTCAAGAGATGGATACAGAGGCTCAAGAGAGTGATGCAGAGGCTCAAGAGAATGATGCAGAGGCTCAAGAGAGGGATGCAGGGGATCAAGGGAGGATGCAGAGGCTTAAGAGAGTGATGCAGAGGCTCAAGAGAGTGATGCAGAGGCTCAAGAGAGTGATGCAGAGGCTCAAGAGAGTGATGCAGTGGCTCAAGAGAGGGATGCAGTGGCTCAAGAGAGATATGCAGAGGCTTAAGTGAGTGATGCAGAGGCTCAAGAGAGTGATGCAGAGGCTTATGAGAGGGATGCCGAGGCTCAAGAGAGTGATGCAGTGGCTCAAGAGAGGTATGCAGAGGCTTAAGAGAGTGATGCAGAGGCTATAGAGTGATGCAGAGGCTTACGAGAGGGATGCAGAGGCTGAAGAGAGTGATGCAGAGGCTTAAGAGAGAGATGCAGAAGCTCAAGAGAGTGATGCAGAGGCTAAAGAGAGTGATGCAGAGGCTCTAGAGAGGGATGCAGGGGCTCAAGAGAGGGATGCAGAGGCTCAATAGAGGGATGCAGGGACTCAAGAGAGTTATGCAGAGGCTCATTAGAGTGATGCAGAGGCTTACGAGAGTGATGCAGAGGCTCAAGAAAGGGATGCAGAGGCTGAAGAGAGTATTGCAGAGGCTCAAGAGAGGGATACAGAGGCTCAAGAGAGTGATGCAGAGACTCAAGAGAGTTATGCAGAGGCTCATTAGAGTGATGCAGAGGCTTACGAGAGTGATGCAGAGGCTCAAGAAAGGGATGCAGAGGCTTAAGAGAGTGATGCAAAGGCTCAGGAGAGGGATGCAGAGGCTCATGAGAGGGATGCAGGAGTTCAGGAGATGGATGCAGAGGCTTAAGAGAGTGATGCAGAGGCTTAAGAGAGTGATGCAGAGGCTCAGAATAGTGATGCAGAGGCTTAAGAGAGTTATGCAGAGGCTGAAGAGAGTGTTACAGAGGTTCAAGAGAGGGATGCAGAGGCTCAAGAGAGTGTTGCAAAGACTCAAGAGAGTTACGCAGAGTCTCAAGAGAATGGTGCAGAGCCTTACGAGAGTGATGCAGAGGCTCAATAGATTGATGCAGAGGCTTAAGCGAGGGATGCAGAGGCTCAAGAGAGGGATGCAGAGGCTGAAGAGAGGGATGCAGGGGCTCAAGAGAGGGATGCAGAGGCTCAATAGAGGGATGCAGAGGCTTAAGAGAGTGATGCAAAGGCTCAGGAGAGGGATGCAGAGGCTCATGAGAGGGATGCAGGAGTTCAAGAGAGGGATGCAGAGGCTCAAGAAAGGGATGCAGAGGCTTAAGAAAGTGATGCAAAGGCTCAGAATAGTGATGCAAGGCTCAGATAGTGATGCAGAGGATTAAGATGCAGAGGCTCAAGAAAGTGATGGAGAGGCTAAGAGAAGGATGCAGGGGCCCAGGAGAGTGATGCAGATGCTCAAGAGAGGGATGCAGAGGATGAAGAGAGTGATGGAGAGGCTCAAGAGAGGGATGCAGGGGCCTAAGAGAGTGATGCAGATGCTCAGGAGAGTGATGCAAAGGCTGAATAGAGGGATGCAGAGGCTCATGAGACTGATGCAGGAGTTCAAGACAGGGATGCAGAGGCTCATGAGAGGGATGCAGGAGTTCAAGAGAGGGATGCAGAGGTTCAAGAGAGTTATGCAGAGGCTTAAGAGAGAGATGCTGAGGCTCCAGAGAGGGATGCAGAGGCTAAACAGAGTGATGAAGAGGGTGAAGAGAGAGATGCAGAGGCTTAAGAGAGTGATGCAGAGGCTCAAAATAGTAATGCAGAGGCTCAAGAGAATGATGTATAGGCTTAAGAGAGGGATGCAGAGGCTCAAGAGAATGATGCAGAGGCTCAAAAGAGTGATGCAGAGGATCAATTGAGGGATGCAGAGGCTTAGGAGAGCGATGCAGAGGATCAAGCGAGTGATGCAGAGGCTCAAGAGGGTGATGTAGAGGTTCAAGAGAGTGATGAAAAGGCTCAAGAGAGTGATGCAGAGGATCATGAGAGTGATGCAGAGGCTCAAGAGAGTGATGCAGAGGATCAAGAGAGGTAAGCAGAGGCTTACGAGAGTGATGCAGAGGCCGACGAGAGTGATGCAGAGGCTTAAGAGAGTGATGCAGAGGCTGAAGAGAGTGTTGCAGAGGCTCAAGAGAGGGATGCAGAGGCTCAGAGAGTGATGAAGAGGCTAAAAAGAGTTGTGCTGAGGCTCAAGAGACTGATGCAGAGGCTTACGAGAGAGTTGCAGAGTATGAAGAGAGTGTTGCAGACGCTCAAGAGATGGATACAGAGGCTCAAGAGAGTGATGCAGAGACTGAAGAGAGTTATGCAGAGGCTCATTAGAGTGATGCAGAGGCTTACGAGAGTGATGCAGAGGCTCAAGAGAGGGATGCAGAGGCTTAAGCGAGTGATGCAAAGGCTCAGGAGAGGGATGCAGAGGCTCATGAGAGGGATGCAGGAGTTCAAGAGAGGGATGCAGAGGCTTACGAGAGTGATGCAGAGGCTTAAGAGAGTGATGCAGAGGCTCAAAAGAGTAATGCAGAGGCTCATGAGAATGATGTAGAGGCTTAAGAGAGAGATGCAGAGGCTCAAGAGAATGATGCAGAGGCTCAAGAGAGGGATGCAGGGGATCAAGGGAGGGATGCAGAGGCTTAAGAGAGCGATGCAGAGGCTCAAGAGAGTGATGCAGAGGCTCAAGAGTGTGATGTAGAGGCTCAAGAGAGTGATGCAGAGGCTCAAGAGAGTGATGCAGAATATCATGAGAGTGATACAGAGGCTCAAGAGAGTGATGCAGAGGATCAAGAGGGGTAAGCAGAGGCTTAAGAGAGTGATGCAGAGGCCGAAGAGAGTGATGCAGAGGCTTAAGAGAGTGATGCAGAGGCTGAAGAGAGTGTTGCAGAGGTTCAAGAAAGAGTTATGCAGAGGCTAAAAGAGTTGTGCTGAGGCACAAGAGACTGATGCAAAGGCTTACGAGAGAGATGCAGAGGCTGAAGAGAGTGTTGCAGACGCTCAAGAGATGGATACAGAGGCTCAAAAGAGTGATGCAGAGACTCAAGAGAGTTATGCAGAGGCTCATTAGAGTGATGCAGAGGCTTACGAGAGTGATGCAGAGGCTCAAGAGAGGGATGCAGAGGCTTAAGAGAGTGATGCAAAGGCTCAGGAGAGGGATGCAGAGGCTCATGAGAGGGATGCAGAGGCTCATTGATGCATGACAATTACTGAAAGCGGCGATTGATAACATTTTCCCCAAACCCTCCCTGCAGTTTTCAAAATATCCCAAACATCCCAAGTTCGACGCTTGAGCCATATTTTCGAGCCAAATACGGGCTCTCTGCACGTATTCACTGTTTGAAATTACGACTTTTTATACCGAAAATATGCCAATTACTGAAAGCGGCGATGGATCACATTTTGCCCAAACCCTCCCTGCAGTTTCCAAAATATCCCAAACATCCCAAAATCAACGCTTGAGCCATCACTCAAGTTCATGAGAGTGATGCAGAGGCACAAGAGAATGATGTAGAGGCTTAAGAGAGGGATTCAGAGGCTCAAGAGAATGATGCAGGGGCTCAAGTGAGTGATGCAGAGGCTTAAGAGAGGGATGCAGAGGATCAAGAGAGTGATGCAGAGGCTCAAGAGAGTGATGCAGAGGCTCAACAGAGTGATTCAGATGCTTACGAGAGTGATGTAGAGGCTTAAGAGAGTGATGCAGAGGCTTATGAGAGGGATGCAGAGGCTCAAGAGAGGGATGAAGAGGATCAAGAGAGGGATGAAGAGGCTCAAGTGAGGGAAGCAGAGGCACAAGAAAGGGATGCAAAGGCTCTTGAGAGTGACGCAGAGGCTCAAGAGTGGGATGCAGAGTCTTATGAGAGTGATGCAAAGGCTTAAGAGAGTGATGCAGAGGCTTAAGAAAGTGATGCAGAGGCTCAAGAGAGGGATGCAGGGGCTCAAGCGAGTGATGCAGAGGCTGAAGAGAGTGATTTAGAGGCTTACGAGAGTGATGCAGAGGCTTAAGAGATGATGCAGAGGCTCAAGAGGCATCACTCTCTTCAGCCTCTGCATCCCTCTCGTAAGCCTCTGCATCACTCTATAAGCCTCTGCATCACTCTCTTAAGCCTCTGCATACCTCTCTTGAGCCACTGCATCACTCTCTTCAGCCTCGGCATCCCTCTCATAAGCCTCTGCATCACTCTCTTGAGCCTCTGCATCACTCTCTTAAGCCTCTGCATCCCTCTCTGGAGCCTCAGCATCTCTCTCTTAAGCCTCTGCAAAACTCTCTTGAGCCTCTGCATCCCTCTCTTGAACTCCTGCATCCCTCTCATGAGCCTCTGCATCCCTGTCTTGAACTCCTGCATCCCTCTCATGAGCCTCTGCATCCCTCTATTCACCTTTGCATCTCTCTCCTAAGCATCTGCATCACTCTCTTAGGCCCCTGCATCCCTCTCTTGAGCCTCTCCATCACTCTCTTCATCCTCTGCATCCCTCTCTTGAGCATCTTCATCACTCTCCTGGGCCCCTGCATCCTTCTCTTAGCCTCTCCATCACTTTCTTTAGCCTCTGCATCAACCTCTTAAGCCTCTGCATCACTATTCTGAGCCTTTGCATCACTTTCTTAAGCCTCTGCATCCCTTTCTTGAGCCTCTGCATCCCTCTCTTGAACTCCTGCATCCCTCTCATGAGCCTCTGCATCCCTCTCCTGAGCCTTTGCATCACTCTCTTAAGCCTCTGCATCCCTTTATTGAGCCTCTGCATCCCTCTCTTGAGCCCCTGCATCCCTCTCTTGAGCCTCTGCATCCCTCTCTTGAGCCTCTGCATCCCTCTTTAAGCCTCTGCATCAATCTCTTGAGCCTCTGCATCACTATCGTAAGGCTCTGCACCATTCTCTTGAGCCTCTGCGTAACTCTCTTGAGTCTTTGCATCACTCTCTTGAGCCTCTGCATCCCTCTCTTGAGCCTCTGCAACACTCTCTTCAGCCTCTGCATAACTCTCTTAAGCCTCTGCATCACTCTCTTAAGCCTCTGCATCACTCTCTTAAGCCTCTGCATCCCTCTCCTGAACTCCTGCATCCCTCTCATGAGCCTCTGCATCCCTCTCCTGAGCCTTTGCATCACTCTCTTAAGCCTCTGCATCCCTTTCTTGAGCCTCTGCATCACTCTCGTAAGCCTCTGCATCACTCTAATGAGCCTCTGCATAACTCTCTTGAGTCTCTGCATCACTCTCTTGAGCCTCTGCATCCCTCTCTTGAGCCTCTGCAACACTCTCTTCAGCCTCTGCATCCCTTTCTTGAGCCTCTGCATCACTCTCGTAAGCCTCTGCATCACTCTAATGAGCCTCTGCATAACTCTCTTGAGTCCCTGCATCCCTCTATTGAGCCTCTGCATCCCTCTCTTGAGCCCCTGCATTACTCTCTAGAGCCTCTGCATCACTCTCTTGAGCCTCTGCATCACTCTCTTGAGCTTTGCATCACTCTCTTAGCCTCTGCATCACTCTCTTAGCCTCTGCATCCTCTCTAGCCTCTGCATCACTCTTGCCTCTGCATCACTTCTTAGCCTCTGCATCACTCTCTTGAGCCACTTCATCAATCTCTTGACCTCGCATCCCTCTCATAAGCCTCTGCATCACTCTCTTGAGCCTCTGCATCACTCTCTTAAGCCTCTGCATCCCGCAATTGATTATCTGCATCACTCTCGTAAGCCTCTGCATCAGTCTCTTGAGCCTCTGCACAACACTTTTTATCCTCTGCATCACTCTCTTGAGCCTCTGCATCTCTCTCCTGAGCATCTGCAACACTCTCTTCAGCCTCTGCATCACTCTCTTAAGCCTCTGCATCACTCACTTCGGCCTCTGCATCATTCTCTTAAGCCTCTGCTTACCTCTCTTGATCCTCTGCATCACTCTCTTGAGCCTCTGCATCACTCTCATGATATTCTGCATCACTATCTTGAGCCTCTGCATCACACTCTTGAGCCTCTGCATCACTCTCTTGAGCCTCTGCATTACTCTTTTGAGCCTCTGCATCACTCTCTTAAGCCTCTACATCTCTCTCTTCACCCTGCATCACTCTCTTAGCCTCTGCATCCCTCTCTGGAACCTCAGCATCCCTCTCTTGAGCCTCTGCAGCACTCTCTTGAGCCTCTGCATCATTCTCTTGAGCCTCTGCATCCCTCTCTTGATTCTCTGCATCACTCTCTTGAGCCTCTGCATCCCTCTCGTAAGCCTCTGCATCACTCTCTTGAGCCTCTGCACCCCTCTCTTGAGCTCCTGCATCCCTCTCATGAGCCTCTGCCTCCCTCTCTTGAACTCCCATCGACGCTCTCAGTAATTGGCATATTTTCGGTATAAAATGACGTAATTTCAAACTGCGAATACGTGCAGAGAGCCCAAATTTGGCTCCAAAATATGGCTCAAGCGTCGAATTTGTGATGTTTGGGATATTTTGAAAACTGCAGGGAGGGTTTGGGCAAAGTGTGATCCATCGTTGCTTTCAGTAATTGGCATATTTTCAGTATAAAAATTCGTAATTTCAAACTGCGAATACTTGCAGAGAGTCAGAATTTGGCTCCAAAATAAGGCTCAAGGTTCGAATTTAGGATGTTTGGGATATGCTCTCAGTAATTAATATATTTTCGGTATAAAAAGTCGTAATTTCAAACTGCGAATACGCGAAGAACGCCAGATTTTGGCTCCAAAATATGGCTCAAAGGTCGTATTTGGGATGTTTGGGATATTTTGCAAACTGCCGGGGGTTTGGGCAAAATGTGACCCATCGCTGCTTTCAGTAATTGGCATATTTTCCAGCATCAATTTTGGGATGTTTGGGATGAAAAGTCGTAATTTCAAACTGCGAATACGTGCAGAGAGCCAGAATTTAGCTCCAAAATAATTCTCAAGGTTCGAACTTGGGATGTTTGGGATATTTTGAAAATTGCAGGGAAGGTTTGGGCAAAATGTGATCCATCGCCGCTCTCAGTAATTGGCATATTTTCGGGATAAAAGTTCGTAATTTCAAACTGCGAATACAGGCAGAGAGCCAGAATTTGGCTCCAAAATATGGCTGAAGCTTCGAATTTGGGATGTTTGCTATATTTTGAAAACTGCAGGGAGGGTTTGGGCAAAATGTGATCCATCGTTGCTCTCGGTAAATGGCATATTTTCGGTATAAAAAGACGTAATTTCAAATTGCGAATACGTGCAGAGAGCCCGAATTTGGCTTAAAAAATGGCGCAGGCGTCGAATTTGGGATATTTGGGATATTTTGAATACTGCAGGGGGGTGGGTTTCTGGCAATATGTGACATATCGCTGCTCTCAGTTATTGACATATTTTCAGTATAAAATGTCGTAATTTCAAACTGCAAATATGTGCAGAGAGCCAGAATTTGGCTCCAAAATATGGCTCAAGGGTCGAATTTGGAATGCTTGGGATAATTTGAAAACTGCAGAGAGGGTTTCGTCAAAATGCGACCCATCGCTGCTTTCAATAATTGGCATATTTTTGGTATAAAAATCGTAATTTCAAATGGCGAATACATGCAGAAAGCCAAATTTGGCTCCAAAATATAGCTCAAGGGTCGAATTTGGGATGTTTGGGATATTTTGAAAACTGCAGGGAGGGCTTGGGCAAAATGTATCCATCGCTACACTCAGTAATTGGCATATTTTCGGTATAAAATTTTATAATTTCAATCTGCTAATACGTGCAGAGAGCATGAATTTGGCTCCAAAATATGGCTCTAGCGTCGAATTTGGGATGTTTGGGATATATTAAAACTGCAGGGAGGGTTTAGGCAAAATGTGATCCATTGCCGCTTTCAGTAATTGTCATGTTTTCGTTATAAAATGTCGTAATTTCAAACAGCGAATACCTGCAGACAGCCAGAATTTGGCTCCAAAATATAGCTCATGGGTCAAATTTGGGATGTTTGTGATATTTTGCAAACTGCCGGGGGGTTTGGGCAAAATGTGACCCATCACTGCTTTCAGTAATTGGCTTATTTTCAAGCGTCAAATTTGGAATGTTTGGGATAAAAAGTCGTAATTTCAAAATGCGAATACGTGCAGAGAGCCAGAATATAGCTCCAAAATAATTCTCAAGGGTCGAATTTGGGATGTTTGGGATATTTTGAAAACTACAGGGGGGATTTTGGGCAAAATGTGACCTATTGCTGCTCACAGTAATTGACATATTTTCAGTAAAAAATATCGTAATTTCAAACTGTGAATATGTGCTGAGAGCCAGAATTTGGCTCCAAAATATTACTCAAGGGTCGAATTTGGGATGCTTGGGATAATTTGAAAACTGCAGAGAGGGTTTGGGCAAAATGTGATCCATCGCCGCTTTCAGTAATTGGCATATTTTTGGTATAAAAGTCGTAATTTCAAACTGGGAATACATGCTGAGAGCCAGAATTTGGCTCCAAAATATGGCTCAAGCGTCGAAATTGGGATGTTTGCTATATTTTGAAAACTGCAGGGAGGGTTTGGGCAAAATGTGATCCATCGTCGCTCTCAGTAAATGGCATATTTTCGGTATAAAAAGACGTAATTTCAAACTGCAAATACGTGCAGAGAGCCCGAATTTTACTTCAAAATATATCTCAAGCGTCGAATTTGGGATGTTTGGGATATTTCGAAAACTGCCGGGGAGGGTGGGGGGGGGGGGGGGGGGGTTTGGGCAAAATGTGACCTGTCGCTGCTCTCAGTAATTGATATATTTTCGGTATAAAATGTCGAAATTTCATACTGCGAAAATGTGCAGAGAGCCGGAATTTGGCTCCAAAGTATGGCTCAAGGGTCGAATTTGGGGTGTTTGGGATAATTTGAAAACTGCAGAGAGGGTTTCGTCAAAATTCGATCCATCGCTGCTTTCAGCAATTGGCATATTTTCGGTATAAAAAGTCGTAATTTCAAAAAGCGAATACGTGCAGAGAGCCCGAATTTGGCTCAGAAATATGGCTCAAGCGTCAATTTGTGATGTTTAGGATATTTCTAAAACTGCAGGGAGGGTTTGGGCAAAATGTGACCCATCGCCGCTCTCAGTAATTGGCATTTTGTCGGTATAAAGAGACGTAATTTCAGACTGCGAATTCGTGCAGAGAGCCCAAATTTGGCTCCAATATATGGCTCAAGCTTCGAATTTAGGATGTTTGAGATATTTTGAAAACTGCAGGGGGGGGGGGTAAAATGTGACCTCTCGCCGCTCGCAGTAATTGACATATCTTCGGTGTATAATTTCGTAATTTCAAACTGCGAATATGTGCAGAGAGCAATAATTTGGCTCCAAAATATGGCTCAAGCGTCGAATTTGGGATGTTTGGGATATTTTGAAAACTGCAGGGAGGGTTTGGGCAAAATGTGGTCCATCGTTGCTTTCAGTAATTGGCATATTTTCAGTATAAAACGTCGTAATTTTAAACTGCGAATACTTGCAGAGAGTCAGAAATTGGCTCCAAAATAAGGCTCAAGGTTCGAATTTATGATGTTTGGGATATGCTCTCAGTAATTATATATTTTCGGTATAAAAATTCGTAATATCAAACTGCGAACATGTGCAGAGAGCCAGAATTTGGCAGCATTCCTGCATTAGGAGTTTGCCCCTTATTAATGTAGGGCTAAGTAAGCCTAAAGGGTCAAATGGTTGACTGACATACGAGAGTAATTTTCTCATGGTGAGGGATGAATTATTGGTTTGTACTGACTTGACATTCATCTCGTCAGTACCTGTGTTCCATTCCACGCCAGAA